>NW_009729351.1:10046-61982 GCF_000703405.1 Apaloderma vittatum | reverse complement strand
AGGTTTCTTTTTTTAAAATTTTTAATTTATTTTTAAAAAAATTTTGGATAGGAGGAAAGGGTGAGGTGAGTTTTGCACCAGGCTGATAGAAAGACCCTGCAAGTTAGGAGAAAACTTTATAAACGAGCTCAAGTAAGGAAGAACTCTTCAGAACTCTTAATCTTGCTCCCGCTCGGAGCAAGTTGAATAGCGGCCCCTTCGTCCATCTGTCCGTCCGCCCATCCCTCCCGCCCCTTCTCTCCCCAGTGCGTGCTCCTGGCTCTCCTTTTGCCCCCTGTCAGAACGTGGTTCTCTGCTGCGGGGTTTGGTCGCGATGTTGGCAGAGCTGCCGCGGTACCGCCTCAGTGGGAGCGATGCGCGAAGGAGGCGTCGGGGAGGCCCGACCCCGCGACCGGCTCTGGGAAGCTGCTTGGTGGGAGAGAGAAGTGGGGCGTGAAGTGGGCCCTGGGTGGTGGCTGCACTCACGAGGTGCCCCGTTCCTGCCCTGGGGGACCTCTGCCCCCGTGGGTGTCTGAGGGTGTTTCATCCGAGGTAGATTAAACCTCAGTTTTGTCTTTTTTGGGTTGGACCCCTGTGTGCTTTCTGAATGCTGATCGGGATATTGGTCTCACGGTTCCTGCTGTACAGGGAATAGATCAAAAGGAAAAAAGCTGTTATTTAGGTGAGAGATTTATGATTTATGGAATGTACTTCTGTTTTCTTATAGGACTACATTTAGTGTGATCATTTTTTGTTACATAAAGTATTTTCACAGGCTTTGCTGGAGGTGACGTTGCTGTGAAGTTAGGAATGTTTTCAGAGGTGAAAGTTTCCCTTGATTAGAAGCGGCATTTACTTACAGCAGCCATTACTCCTCTGTCTCAGGACCATAATGCTGATTAGACTGCGTGCCTGTGGTCAGCACTTGGCAGTAGTTCGGCTCAAGACCGAGACAGATTTGGAAAGCAGGCTCATGTTTTCATAGAGTGCGAGATGGATACTCCCAGCCCTCCTGAGCGTGAACATGTGCGTGAAGGGGCTTGTGCCAGTAAGGGAGTCCAAGCAGCCTTTGTGAGAAGAGGATTCCGCACAAACGTGCTGTGAAGTTATGCGTTAACATATAAATAACTTCCAATGACAGATCTCTTTTCTTCTGATGGGTATTGGTTTAAACAGGAGTGCATTGTTCCACTGAAATCAGCTTTTTGCTTTGGCATGTGGAATATTTATATAATGCTTTGCCCTCATTGTGTTTTTTCTCTTGGGCGCTGAAAGTTTGTTGCCATGCCAGATTAAAGAGTAAACCTGCTAATCATTTTAAAAGGCTTTATTATACTTAGGCATGCTTGGCTTGCTTTCTTGCATAATTTATTTTACTCGCAGGTTCCTTGAACAGGTAACTTTTTAGCTGGACCATCAATTAGTGTTATGCAGAATAATTTGAGGGCTGGCTGTAGTTGGGAGGTGGATCTTCTGACTAATGCAAACACGCGTCCTTTGAAATGCAAAGGAATAAATTAAAGACTGCTGGTGACTTTTGTTTCTGCTGTTGTTTTTCAGTTTCTAGGTAAGCTTTTGACCTCTTTGCACAGTGTTATTTTATGTCACTCCCTGTGTGATGCGACTGTAATAAAGAAAAATTTTTCACATCTCGTTTCTTTATGGTTATGCTTTCATCTTTGCACATTAAAATGGACACTTTAATAGCTAGCTAACAGCCTTATTAGCACAATGTTTCGTAGTTTACGTTTAATCTGAAATGGTTATTTGCTGTGTAGTTCACAACTGCTGGATTTTCTGTTTCACTGAAAACCAATATTCTATATTTTACTTTATGAATATTATATTAAATTCTCAAGGTTAGTTTTATAAAACAAGTGATTGGCAGTGATCTTATGTCATTTGTTTTCTTACGTGTCGACACTAGGAAGGGTGATACCATGATCCTCAGTGAACTGGTCAAGTTCTGGAAGAAAGTGTTTGGCTCATGATATCCACTGCCTGTAGTTAGTGCTGTGGTGCCATGGGGATGTATTCTAGAAGGATGACTTAAATAGTTGTGGTGGGAGATGTCTGCTCTTAGTGGGGAGACTGGTTTTGCAGATAATGATGCATGCTTATTGTACAATGATAAAAACATCTTGCAAAAATGTAGAAAATAGCAGAAATAATTGATCTGATATAATCAATTTGAATGTTCAATGTAAAACTGAGAAAATGTCTCCAGGAACTCACCCTCTGCTTCCCCCCCCCCCCCCCCCCATATTAAAATAAATCTTTTTACAATCAAACACCTATAAATTGATTGTTTAAAAATAACTTTCTCAAATCAAAAGAGGCATGGGAACTTTTTCCTGTTCCATTAAACAAACCCCAAAAAGCAAAGTCCAAAAGTAAGCCGTATGACCATTGCTGGAGAGTCAGTGTCGTGGGTTAGGGCTGGGCTCTTTTTTTTTTAAGAAGTCGCTTTTGAACTTTTTAACAAGGTAACTCTTACCCTGAAGATTTGTTCTGTGATTTTCCGCTCTTTAGTTTGAGGTAAATACTGTAAATAACATTTATGCAGAATCTAAAATAGAACCTATCAAGGTTAAGTAAACCAAACATGAATATTTTTAGAATTTTTGTAGTCAGGTCTGAAATAAAAAAGTGCTCTGTTCATTGTTACCAACAACGGCTGATATAAAATGCAGCTGCTTGTCTTGTCTTGCTAATTCAGACTAGAGTGCTGCTATTTTTTTTACAAACAAGGGTGTTTTTTTTTCTGGCAGAGTGCAGTGTACTGACAGTAGAGAGTTGGTCTGAAGCTGCTGAAGACGAGCTACGCTTTTACTCACTAATAGTTTTCTGTGAAGCTGAAATATTTCTCAAGCTTTGGCCAAGGATGTGGTAATTGTTTAGCTACAGCGTCAGTGTTTGGAAACTATATCAGATATTTCTATAAGAACCTCATCAATTTTTGTCTGGAAGAAGTGACGGTGTAGTTATAGGTTTCTCTTACAGCATGACACAAATTCGAATAGTAATTTGGGGCTATGTTCAGCCATGGAAAGGTACTGCTTTGACTTGGTTGCTGTGTGGATTTGACTTGTGGCTGGGTTGACATGGAACTTATGCTCTTCGAATGATATAGCCTGCACTGTTTTCCTGACTAAACTGAGCAGATGTATTTATTTTTTTTTTGTTTTGAGTTGATCCTTGTTGGGGTATAAACTAACATCTGGATGCTGTTGTGATTGACCTCCAGTCTTGCTCCTGTGCAGGCTAAGGTGTTTACAGGCTCTAAGTCCCCACCTGTATCTCACAGCATTCCTTTGTGTGCCCACAAGACTGGATTTCCCCAGAGCTGTTCAAGAGGGATTCCTGGAGTTATACAGGTTATTGTGGGACAGGTGTATGGCTGTGGAAGTTGTAGCACATCTGCAGTACACTGCTGATACTTGTTTGACTGTGGGCTTGCATTTTTCTGGGCTATCCTGGGTGCAGAAACCAGCAAGAACCTGTTTTGTTCCATAGGGCTGCGCACGTGGAGAATTAGCAAATGCAGAAGTGACTTCATTCTACGGGTGTAGCAACAATTTGGAGGAAGCAAAGTGGGCTGATGATGTGGAGAAACTTTCTGTTGTATCAGGAGACCATGGCTACTGAAATCCTGGCAGCTAAGGTCATTCCTCAAAAGATGTGAGGGGGAGGAAAGCTCTGTATGGGGTAGAGCCTCCTGTGTGAGAAACAGCACTGTCTTACTAAAGAACATTGATGTGCCTCCTCTTTGTTTGCTGTAGCCTGATCTGTCTATTCTCCCCCTGCCCCCAGGCCTCACATGCTTATGTGAGCTGTGACTTCAAGCCAAATTTTACATGGTAAGGACAGTTTGACGTGCTTGTGGTTAGAAGACTCAGTTGTTGTGAGGTTCCATTACAATTTGGCCTTTGTCGCAGTAGCTGTGGACCGAGCTAGCCAGGGATCATGCGTCTGCTTTGGTCTCTATTGCATTCCAGATTTGGTTATTCCCGTCCTCAGTAGTTCACGGATATCACTTATTCCTGCGCCTGTTATATCATGCAGTACTCTGATTTCCATTCCTGGTAAAGTTTTTGGGTGACTACATTTATTTATAGGTATGCCTGGGAGAAGGTGGTGGAATATGCTCATTTATTAATAGTTAGCAATTAATTTTGAGGGCCTGATGTTCTTTTTATAGATATCTTGCTTACCCAGGGAGATTTCAACAAGGTCATTTGTGTTAACTCAGTGTGCTGAGACCTGCAAACCATAGTTGGATTTTAGAAATGATTATGAGTAAAGCATGGCACTGGAGTTATTGTTTTAGCCTTCCTTTTCTTTCTCGATACTCTCAAGTGAATAGTATTGTTCTCAAGTTATTTGGGAAAAATCTAACACCAAGAAACCCCTAGTTATTTTTTGAGACAGTATCTTGCTTTCAGGAAAGAAAAGTAGGGAGCTGCTTTTAACCAGGGCTGCGAGGGAATCTCTTTCCTCTGTTTACTTGGTTACTTTAAAAATACTTTGCATAGAGTATTTGTTAAATAGACCAGAAAATTATATTGAATAACCACTCTTTGCAGATTTCAACTGAATTTCTGAATATAGCTGGCCCATAATGTGTAACTAGCAAAGGATGAATACATTAAATACATCTATTTATATTTATTTGTGGATTGAAACAAAGTAAAAAAAAAATTGCACAACAAGCTTGTGTTACTGCAGTCTCAAAATTCATACATTGTTGCTAAGATCAGAGAATGTGTATGAAAAAAATAGACCAAAGTTGGCCTCTGTGTTCATGTGTTTAGATCATGTTTTCATGGTTTTTGCTGTGTGGCACTTTCTTGAGCTGCTTGTGGGTTTTGATTTTTTTTTTTTTTTTTTTTTTTATTTCTCTCTCGCCCTGATCTTTTAATGTTCACAGCCGGCTCTGGTTTCTATGCGGTTAAGTTACTGTTCAGACTATTTTAACCAAACATTAGAAGGTCTAAAAGTTGAATGCTGTCAGCATAATGTCTACAAAAGCAGTATTTTGAATGCTAAAATCACAATGAGCATTAGTGGAAAGTTGAATGTAAGCTTTGTAAAAGAATGTAGTGAAACTCTCACAATGAATTTTAGGTATACAAGGTGTATTTAGGTAGTAGCTGGATATAGGTAGTAGTGTTAAAAGTGAAGATGCTTGCTCAATATTAACCAACTAGAGATATAAGGTAATATACTTACTAAGAGCAATCTAACTGCTCAGTAGAAGTTGCAGAGATTGACCAGTAGCTTGGTGGTTTTTTTTACTTCTTTCTTTAAAGCTTTTCCTTGAATGACAGGAAATCATTTGTACCTGTTGTTGGAGACTTCTGTAGGAAAAGCTTAATTTTTCAAGAAATGCATGTGTATATGTTAGATTTGTGTAACTTGTTACATGTTAATTCCTTGCACTTCTGCCTGGGACCCAGCGTTTTCACCATGTAAATCCTCTTTGGCCAAGGATCATGTTTGTCTCTCTGTACGCTGTCTAGCACACTGCAAGAGCTAAGGGAAGACAAAGTACAGAACACTGGATAAAATGCATGTTGAAATTTGTCATGATGTTATATTTTCTTAAGTAAAAGACACTGTCAAAAGCTTGTAATCCAACCCATGCTACTGGATGAGTTGCAGTTATGAGTGATGCGTGCATACAGCCTGTCAGCAAGTATTCAAAAATGTGTAGGAGTTTTTTGGGGTTGGTTTTTTTTTTTTTGGATGCTCTTTGTTCTTTGCCTTTGATTTCTTAAATCTAAACTTCTGGATTGCCTGGCTTAAGTCATGGTCTAACAGATGAGATCCTTTCAGGGATGTCAAACAGACTAGTAACAGGAATTGCAGGAGAGGTGGCAAGACTGTTCAGTTTTCAGTTTGCTGTATTGTCTTAGAACAAGACTTTCACTTACAAGGAAGCTTCACACAGAAGGTATATTAGTGAGCAAGTCCCAACAGTACCTCTGCCAATTAAGTGGAAAAAAGTTGTTTACCATTGTGTTTTTTCCATAAAAGCAATGATACTGGCATTGATTTGTACCTTGCATTTTCCTAATGGTGTCACACAGTCAGGTCTTGCTTCCTAAGGATGATGTTTCTCCATTGTCCCTCACTCTACCTTCCACACATCCCAAATATAGAAGTCAAAAGGAGGAGGTCGTGAGGTACTGATGTTTTCAAGGCTAACTTGGAGGGAGGAAAGGAAGAGTGAACAGGAGTTAAGGAAGCTGGGGCCTCTATAGTAACCTCTCATGTATTTATTATAGTTCTTCAGAACCCAGCTCCTTGTGATCATGGGGTTGCTCACAGATTTTAGTGTGTTTGTCCACAGAGCTGCAGTAAGAGATAGGAAATTCAAATAAAAACACTGTTTGACTGTGGATCTCCATCTGATATTAGGCAGGGTCCTTTTGTCATTTGGGCTCTCACTGCCAGAGTGAGGTGACTTTGGAGTCTGAGGCTATCGTACAGATCCCTGGGCCATGCTTCCTTTGAAGGAGGAAATTGCCTGCAGGTTTCCATATGCCTGCTCTCACCTTTTCAGAGTACAAGCAATACCGTTCCCCAGATTGGAGGATCTGTGGGAGCTATGCTGAATCAGCCTGATCTGTTTCACTGATTTTAAACATTCATCCTCTGTTAAAACAGATATTTATGATATTATGAAATGCAGCTAATTTTCATCAAATGTCATGCATGTTGGACAAAACCAAGCATCTGTGTTTGATTTGGTAAGAACAAGTCACTGACCTCTGTAACTTTGGTCTACAGAAATTTAGGGGGCTGGTTAGCTCAGTGGTTTGAGCGCGGTGCTGGCAACAATGATCAACACCAAGGCTGAGGATTCAATTCCCGCTCGGTCCCCATGTGTTGCCTGGTCTAGTCGAGAAGTGGTGTCCCTGCCCAAAACAGGGAGGCTGGATTAAATGATCTCTAAGGTCCCTTCCAGCCTAGGCCATTCTATGATTCAGTATCTGGCTGAATTGTGTTACATTGTATCGGTGCTGAGTTCATGTAGTTTTTTGTGCATGCTTCTCCAATACCCTTTTACATGAAGACAGTTCTTTGCTCCTGTAATGACAATGTCTGTTTAGTTTTTCGGGTTGTTTCTATATGCTAGTAGTTAGGTGTAGGTAAGCGAAGCGCCTTGTGTGCTGTTTTGCAATCAAAGCTCTGTGGCATAAATGATGTGATCTTATCTTGCTCCTTGATCAAAGGAAAGAACTCTATTTAAAGCTTAATTGGTGCTCATCAAGGGCTAAGGCTTGTGCTAAAGCAAGTGTTGGTACAGGCTTCTAGGCTAATGATCCTGATTTGTCTTGTGTGTGCAGAATGAATGTTGCTTAGGTTGCCATCCTTTTATCATTAGTAATATCTTTCCTTATCTCACAGAGTCTTGTATTACTGGAATGAAGTTTGATAGGTGAATGCTTTATGAAAAGCTATGCAATATGCCCCTTTTGTCATTAAATAAAAGCTATCTCATCTGGTACAGATGCTTCCCTAGCCAGAACAGAAGGGAAGGGCTCAAGCTATTGCCTCCTTTGGATATTTTACACATCTACTGGACCAGTGAAGCAGACTGGTTAAGGGCTTCTGTTGAGCTTCATACCTTTTGTAGCTTGTAAAAGACCCTTCCTTATCTAATAAAAGAGCATTTCTGCGTTCTGTTCTGTTATTACTGCCATTGCCAGTTCCAAAGATGCTTTATTCTGAGCTGCAGGTCTTGGCAGTACTTTTTGACTCCTCCTGAACTAGCATTGTGAAAGAGCTGTGATGGCCAAAAGGCAACTCTATGGTGACAGGTAGACGTGTAAAGAGAAGAATGAAAATGTACCAGTCTTTTTCATCAGGACATCGATTCAGTGCCTTTAAAATTTAATTTTGAGTTGGCTGCTGTCCCGCTGCTGCAGGAGGCAGAACGTTGCACCTGAGTAGGTATCTTTGCACTGCACTGCTGAGAAGACGTATGCTTGACCGTGGGGGTGGGAAGGGAGAAGGAAACAGTAAAGAAAGAAGACGTTTTTATTATTCCTGCTCCCCCCACCCCATGTAGGACTTCCCTGGTGGAAGGAGGACGATAAGAACAAGTTCAGACATGCCTCAAAAATGTGGACTGAAAAACCTGTGCAGGGACTAGGGGATGGAGCTGTGCCTGGAGAGTATTGTAATAGAAGAGTGAGAACCTAGTGAAATGCAGAAACCTGCTCTGACATAAGTGGATTTTTTTTCTTTTTTTCCCACCTGAATAGTTCTAGTTGTGATGTATATTCATTGCTTCGTTTGCCCATCCCAGGATTCTTGCTGTTTGTGTTCCGTTAGCTTCACCAAACAGAATTTTAAAAGGATTATGGCAAAACATAAAACTTGTAATTGTTGGCATTCCTAACACAAACTGTAATGGAAAGAAAGGAATGGTGAGAAAGAGGAGACAAAAGGTAAATATGCTATAAATTCTGTGTGGTTTTTTTTTTTTTTCTTTAAAATTTGTAGTGTTCCATGCAGCATTTGAGTTTAGGCTGTACTCACTAGAGGCTGTAATATTATACCTTGTGTGAAGTACAATCTCTGTGTAAACATAAAAGCATTGTAGTTATTTCCTTGTATTTAAAACCAATCCTTTATCTTTTCTGTAACTATACATCACAGTATTTCAGACAGTAACACTAGATAAATAAATCCATGTGTGATTAAAACCCAAGAATTTGGAAGTCAAACCCACCAATAACATTTTTATTTCCTGCTGGTTTTGGTTGTATCTCATGATAACATGTGTTAGACATTTCTACATTGGAAAAAAAAAAGTTAAGAACATGGTTTGCCCTCAGTTACAATTAGGATTTAACAGTAATCTTGGAGGAATGTGTAATATTGGCATTTGACTGAGAATGAGATTCGTTACTTGTTTGGGAGTGGGTGTGAATTTGATGCATCAGTGCTGAAGCTCGAGTATTAAATGATATAATAGGGATGCTGTGCTGGCAGTAGGGACTCTCACTAGCAGGGGTCTATTTTTATGGTTGCTCTTATGATAGTTTCATACTTCTTAAATGTTTTGCTGCTTACTTCTTTATTAGGGTATATGTACCAGACTGATGCTGGCTGGTAGGGTTCTGGCTAGTTGTGGTACTTTTAATCTGATTTAAAAAGTGTCATGAGAAGATGCTTAGAGTAGAGCCTTGAGGAATAGTCTCTGGGGGCTGCTAAAAAGTTTGCTTTGTGCTTTGTCGGTTCTTACCTTGATTTAAGCTTAATGCATCGTTATCACAATGGCTCTGGTGCTTTGGGGTCTTTTATTCTTTCAGCACCCCTCTCACTCAACGTGGTGAGGAATTCAGGGTGTGCCTACCTTACCTAGTGCAGGTCCAACTAACCCCATGTAGGTTATCTATCTAACAGAAGCAACACTTGCATGATTATCTTGGCTATTTTCATCCTATAATGCAACTGGGTTACTTATGAACTACTGAAATGTCTGTTTGGGCCACTTCAGGTGTCCAGTTATGGCTCTGCATTGTAGGGCATACAGTGAAAGCAATTTATTTGCCTCTAGTCATACAGTGTTAGCATTCAAATCGGGATTAAGATATGATTAATTTAGATGTCTGTATTCCTGCTATAGTCACTGGTACCCAGAGAGTGGCTCAACAGATCTTGTGCTTGCTGTCTGTTACAGGATGAGCTGAATTGTGCTCCTGGGCTCCATCAAATACTGAGTAGGTCTCTGTTGAGTATCCTGGGAGTTTAAGCATATCTGCCTCCAGCTGGGTCCATCCATGATGTCTGCAGCAGAGGAGGTCCTGGTTCAACATTGTAGAGATTGGCCTGTCCTCATTGATCACCTGAGAACTGCCAGGGTGCAGGAACAACAAATGAGGGGCCACGCTCATTTAGAAATGGTGTGTGTGCTTAAGAAAAGAGGGCGTAGCTGTATTTAGCATTGGAATAGGCATCTGAAGCTGTTGAATGTAATCAGTGTGATATGTATGTTGGGAGTACTGTAATTACATCTTGTGCTCTTCAGTGTCTGATGCAAAATTTGGTGTATTTTAACATGGAGTTCTTAAAGTATTACGTGTGAGAATAATAACAGATGCAAGTGCGATAACTGACCTCTTCTGTCCTTTCTGTTTTGTCTAACTCTAGTGCAGTGCCTTTAATCAGTGGACTACCTTGTAAAGCTGTGCAGAAAGATGAGCAACATCACATGTTATTGCACAAAAAGGCAACATCTAACAATCAGGAGTAGCTGATATTTTTTAGATCTTTGTGGTATAATTAGAAACATTAGGAGCAGCATTCTGTGCCTACTTAAGATTCTTTCTACAGCAGAAACCTTTCTATTTCATGGTGCTAGCCATGATGGGAAACCAGTTGGAAAATGGTGTTTTCCATTGAAGTTGCTGGAACCAAACCTTTGGTGAAGTAGCTAGTCTTGAATATTTTGGGAAGCTATTTAGTATTTTATCTTCTTAGACTGCATCACAGACAGTGCCTACGTTCCAGGCTAGGTAGTGATCATCTTTGATGTATAAAATTGTCTCTTGGAACAAGGCAATTGGCAGCTGGACACTGCAATGTGGTCATAGTACCGGCTTCTCAGGGCAGTATATTTGGAGACAAATTTCAGATCCCAGTAGAGACAATCCCATGCTAGGCATGCCTGGAGACTTTTCTTGAGCTGTCATTCCCTGGAGTACACATTACCCAGCTTCCATGCACCCTTATATGTTTTGCTCAGATTAACATGGCTTGGTTGCTGCAGAATACTGAATGGGCTGTGTGGTTTCTAACCCATGTATAATTAAGCATAATGTGTGTAATTTTATTGTTCCATATCATCCTCAATTTTCCGAAGGTTAAGAGTGCATTGAAATGATCTCTAGTGGCTTTACTGAAATAATAGTTTGCTCTTTAATATTAATCCCTGTCATTGGGTGTTGTCAAAAATCTGTTAACTTTTGAAAAGTAGTTTCCTATGAAGATTTAAACTATTTTCGTTCTGCCTGCAGCATCCTCCTATCGGCTTTGTTTTCCAAATATGTGAGGGCCCTCCCTAGAGATGCTTCTGGCACCTAGGAGCTATGCACTTCGTGGTGACTGCATGAATAAAGTTGTATTCTGTAACAGATACTTCAAAAAAAACCCCAACAACCACAAACCAACCCAAATTTAGCTGAAAGGCTGTGAGAAAGAAGCAGGTAGCCATCAATCAAATAGACTGACTTCCCTACAAATATCTGATGATGTTTTGCTGTGCCTTAAAAATATCAGAAAGACTTGTTTGGAGCTTCAGCAAAGGGTCAGAAATATCTTGTCACCATCCTGCTAAGAGGTTGGAATATTTGCTCATGTTCTTGCCTGTTCATAATCTCAAAAAATGCTGTGTAAGGATGTCACATGGAGAGGTAAGATAGATTTAGGTCTCTTGCATGTCCCCTTCTGCTCCACTTTACATCTAGGAAGGAGGTAGGGCTCCTGGTCCTACCAGTTGGTGGTATTTTGAACTTGTGTATGATTGAGACAGAGCCCTCAGACAACTCTGTCACCCCTGATCATAGATGCCTTTGGCTTTGATATGTGGGGGTATTGCACTTGAACGCTGAGGTCTCTGCTGTTTTAGGCAATGGATCATCACTACACACCTAACTCGGGCCATATGATGACATGGAATAATGAAAATGTGTCAGGCAGCTAATTATTTGAAGCAATTGCTTTAGATTTTTAAAACAATTATAAATATGGGGAACCTGGGACATTTGGTGATTGACTGCTTGGTGTATAAAGCTTGGGTTTTGACACAGTCTGTTCAAAGGAAACTGAGATGCTTCAGTGATATGCTTTAAAATGCCCGTTGTATTGCCTGCCTCAAGGCAGGTCTCTCCTGCCACTGGAACTGTGCTATCAGTGTGTTTTCCTCTCTGCTGGGTATGTTGTGTTTTTTTTTGTTGTTGTTTTTTGTCTAGCTAGGTGTGCTAACTGTATCAGTCTTCTTACCGCCTCTCTGCTGCTGGCTTTATTGCTCCAAATATATGGTGGCTGCTTTTGCTCTTGGAAATCTTTGTGGCTAGACCTTGCTCTGCACAAATTCCCTTACCTGCTACTTTACCTAAACACCTTTAAGCTTTCTGATCTTTTTCATGTTACTGCAGTGCGTACCTCAAAGCTGTCAGCTGTGATGGCATCAACCTTTCTAACCCTTAGCAGCTGAACAGTGAGGTAATGACAGCGTCTCCTAGAGGCATCCAGCAGTGACTCCTGGGGTTGTGCCCATAATGGAAAGATGTTTGCACCTTCAGCATTTTTCTGTTTGTGTCATTTAGCTTGCTATGACATACTTATGTCATTAGCAGGTGCTGATGACAGGTGACTGTCATGTGCCTGTACTTATGCGCCCTCTGACTTGAGATTGTAAGGTGCTAGTCATAAATGTTTTGTAACGCTGTAGGAGGCTGTCATCTGAAAGGCTGGCTATCTGGCAACCACATCAGCTGTTGCCTTACAGCACAGGGCTCCCTGACTAGCTCATGGGTGTAACAGTAATCACAGTGTTCGCAAGGGTGCATACACAAAGGAGAGGCAGATGTGAGTAATGGACCTTGCTGCAATCAGTCAAAACAGTTCCACATGGTGGTGCGAGAAGGCAGCCAAACCAAATTAAAGGGATCACCCCATTTGTTCTTGGGAGCCAAGAGGCAGGCAGTTTTGCAATGTTTCCTCTTGTTTCCACTGTGGGAACAGGCACCAGAGTGTTAATTACCAGAGTTCAAGAAAAGGAGCTTTTGTGACTAATGAACTACTCCTTCGACCACAAAAACCTTGGAACTTTTAAAAGGCAAGCTCTTAATTGCAAGTTTGAGATGAAGGTCCTAGGGCAGGGGGTTGTTGCACATATTAACCACATAAAGTTATTGGGCACAGAGGCTTCGTGTGTTAGAGACACAAACAAGTAATGCAGAGTGTAGTTAGTGCTTTAGAAAATGAAATGAATTTGTGCTTGACCTGTAAAAGGATAGCAGTTCTTTTTAGGGCCAGCAAAAGCCTTTTTTTTTTAACCTGATAAGCAGGATAAAAATTTACTGCAAAGATATTGACCTATTTTCCCCATGGAAGGGGCCTAACCTATTAAAGCTGACAAGCCGTGGAGGCAGCCACCTTGGGAAGTGTGCTTCAAAGGGAATAGTGCTTTTGTGTTGCCTGTAGTCACTGTCTAATTACTGTGATTAATATTAATATTACGTGTGATTGAATTATGTGCTCATACTTGCTTCCATTTTATTTCTTTGCAAGAGTATTTATCCGTGCTGCTGTGGGGGAGTTGTTAGCAGCAATAAACCAGATGAGCAGTGGTTTGATGATGGGATGTATGGGCTGATGGAAGTCCAGCTGTGGTTACAATGGGCCTGAAGTTTTAGTTTTTTGTTTCTGAATGGAATGGGTTCATATTTTTTTTTTTAAGTTGGACTGTCGCTTTGCCAGGAAGTTTTGGTACACAGTCATCTCTAAAGGCTTCCCTTGCTGGAGGTTTCAGCATGGAGATGGGGAATGTGACTGGGTGGGGGTCGAGTCTGTCCTCAAAGCTCCTGAGGCCCTGCAATTTGAAATAAAACACTAAGATAGGAAAATAGTGCAAAAAAAAAAAAAATTGGACTTACTGTATAGTTGAAGCAGTGTGACTGTTTAAAGGTCAGTTACATGGTCTCCAAGTGAATTTCTCAGATGGAAATTCTCAGTAGTAATTTCTCCATCTTTCCTGTTGTGGCTGTACTTTCCTGTTACATGATCTCCTTTCCCAGGTGGCATTTTGTCATGTTGGTCCTACTTGGGTAGGAGCAGCCTCACTGTCTCCTGGATGGTTTATAACAAATTTCAGAGGATTTTGGACACTTCTCCTCCGTAAAGAAGATGCTTCGAGTGGCAAAGGATAGTAAATGTTTTGATGAATTGCATTAGTCCTTGGGTGGGGAGCCCTCATTCTTTTCCAGCTAATGGTAGGCAGGAGTGCCTGGTAGCCTCTGTGGCGACAGTTTGGAAATAAGTTTGTACTTAACCCCCAGCAGCGCTACAGGCTTGGGGAGGAGTGGCTGGAGAGCTGCCAGGCAGAGAAGGACCTGGAGGTGTTGATGGCCAGCCGGCTGAACATGAGCCAGCAGTGTGCCCAGGTGGCCAAGAAGGCCAATGGCATCCTGGCCTGTATCAGGAATGGTGTGGCCAGTAGGAGCCGGGCAGTGATTGTGCCCCTGTACTCAGCACTGGTGAGGCCGCACCTCGAGTGCTGTGTGCAGCTCTGAGCTCCACAGCATAGGAAGGACATCGAAGTGCTGGAGAAGGTACAGAGAAGGACAACCAGAATGATAAGGGGACTAGAGGGTAAGTCTTATGAAGAAAGGCTTAGGGAGCTGGGGCTGTTTAGCCTGGAGAAGAGGAGGCTGAGGGGAGACCTTATCACTCTCTGCAACTACCTGGAAGGCAGCTGCAGTGAGACAGGTGTTGGTCTCTTCTCCCCAGTGAACAGCGATAGGACAAGAGGCAACGGGTTCAAGTTGTGCCAGAGGAAGTTTAGATTGGATATGAGGAGAAACTTCTTCACCGAAAGGGTGCTGAAACATTGGAATAGGTTGCTGAGGGAGGTGGTGGAGTCACCATCCCTGGACATGTTTAAGAAATGGCTGGATGTGGCACTTCAGGAGATGGTTTAGTGTTAGGGTGTTGTAGAGATGTAGGTTGGACTCAATGATCTTAAAGGTCCTTTCCAACCTTTATGATTTTGTGATTCACAACCACCTGCTTACTGGCACTGTTACTTGTGCAGAGGGTGCCGTTGGAGCTGGTGAGTTTTTTGCAAGTTTTGGTAGAGAGCACAGGAGGATGTTGCCGTCTTCTCAGTAGCAGTCTTGGTTTGGGGATGTGAAACCAAATCTGCATAAAGAGAAAGTATCTATATAAGACATTGTTTCTTTGCTGCTAGTTCAATAACTTTAGTGCCTTTAATTTAGAAAAGAAACATTCTTCCCCACCCCTTACTTTCCCCCACTGTTCCCCACCCTCTGTAAGACCTAATGATTAACTTAAGTGTAAATAAGGTCACTACACTACCTGTAAGTGAAGAACAAAGATGAACAGTGATAAAACAGGCTTCCATAAATCACCGTCTTAAAATCACTGCATAGCTAACAAATAGGAATACTCTTGGGGGTTAAGTAGGGTCAACCTGGTTCCATGTTCAGTTATCCCTTTTAGAGTTAATACTTTGGTGTGCTACTTCGTATTTACATTTCCAAATACATCCTTGGGTGTAATGAGCAATTTCTCATGATTTGGAAGTCTGAAAATTCTATTGCTAGATGGAGGTTCCTACACAGGACTAACCATGCGGCAGATCAATTTACAGAAGTTTGAGCTGTGGAAATAAGCTATAGCTTGAAGGAAGATATTTGATTCATCGAGGTAGTTTGGAAATGAGGTTCTGTAATACTTGAGATAATATATGCATCCAGGAGAGGGACTGCTCAGACAGCGTAAAGGTGGTCAAAACAAACAAAAAACTGCATTGGCATAAAACTTAGGATATTTCTGGATCTCTTTATTAGTGGGCAAACTGCGGCCTCTGAATTTCCATGCCTTTCAGTTTCATACAGTCTTTATACTCATCAGATGGCACTTCTACACAAGTGATACAACTTTTAAAAACAAGAAATGAAGAGGAAGAAGAGGAAAAAAATAGCAAATTTTTAAATGAATTTTATAACCTGTTACATATTTGGAATTAATGGCATTGTTATGTCCATTCTGTGATTAGGGTCATTGTAACTCCTTTGAAAGATCAGGAGAAGAGGAGAGCATATCGTATTGCAGTTTTTATCTGGAAAGTTATGTTGAAGACGAGTGTTTGTTAAAGTGGCTAGGCTCCTTCCAAATCCGTATTTCAAAGATCAGCAAAGATTTGAGAATTTTACAGTGCTCGTGAAATATAACTTAGTTCTTCTTTATACCTAGTTCTTCTCTTCAAATGAAATGTTAGTCATGGAGCTACATAAGGCACTCAATTTCACATGAAAACTTTCATTTACTACTTCTCGTTATTTCTACTCTTTGTGCTGATTTGCAAAAAACATTGAAGCTTGTAATACCTGGTAGTAGACAGCATAAAACCTCTCAGCACCAACTAGATGCGTGTTTTTTATTTCTTTTTAAACTAATTGCTCCTTTATTTACCTTTCGAATAGCAATAAGTAGAATAAAAATAAGAAATTAATGTCTAGGTGACCCTAAGAACTGGAATTGAGGGGGGGAGTGTATTGGATTTAACGAGGTGTAAAAATGCTTGCACCCACTGTTTTTAAGGATGTATTTGCACCTGTTTATTTCTAGACTGTTTTTCACCTGTTTCAGAGACTACTGCATTGAGTTTATTCTTTGTGTTTAACTACTATTTGTAAGAATAGGAGAAGTTTTCCTTCCACTGCTCCTGCATTTTCTCTTGCATATCTTTGTAACCCGTGCTAAGGTCGTTATATTAGAAGAGTTTTGTCCTTATGATTTCGTTGTTGACTGCTATCTTCTGTTGTTAACATCTAAGTAGCCATATCATTGTGATTATGTATGTGGGGTAGGTAAAGCAAGGTCTATCTACATTCAGAAATCTGCAATATGATCTGAATCATGTACTTAAGTGTACAAGAAGTATCTGTGGAGTTTATTTATTTATTTATAAAAAGAACAACCAACAAGAGTAAGGAAAAGCAACTGGATTTGCTGGTAAGCAGGAACACAAACTTGTCATAGTCATGCAGATGTTAATAGGTGACATTTTGATCACTGCTCTTAATACAGCAGCAGAAGCGTAGGTTATTTTTGGTGCTTAAAGTAATGTTACAGGTTCAGGATCATTGTGAAAGATCGCATGCAATCTCCCACATACACACACATGCACACATGTAGTATGCTCCCCAAGGACTAAATTGTGTCAGACATTAAGAATGCAAACTATTTATGGGATTTTCATCCCTTTGTGCATCTGTTTTGCAAATACAGAACTCACAGCCTTAAGAGGAGATTGTCCACTTAATAGTAGAAAAAAAGCCAGTAGGGCTGTCAAATGGTTAGTTTATCATTTTCACAAATGTTAACTATTTAAAATCCAATTTGGAGAATCCTCGCCCTTGGTTGCTGTACATCTGTAGATGTGATTGATGTGAAGTTTGATATAGCTAAAACTGGGAATAGTAGTACTTGGGATGAGGAAGAAATATGGTCATTACCAGGTGGATCGGCCACTGGGTTAACAATTTCTCCGTGGGTGACTTCTCGGCTTTTAGAAGGTACTGGCCTAGTAATGCTTTTTGTAAGGTTGCCTTTCTCTACCAATTCCTATCCTTTCAGCTGTTGAATTTGTGCTTAACTGAGACAAGCATTTTTTTTTAATTGAAAATTAGTTATTAATTAATTTCTTTTGGATGAAAGCCAATCCTGATTAAAAAAGTTGCCCTAAGAAAAAAGGTGTTTTGCTAAAACAAGCTTTGAAAGGAGTGTTGTTTTTTTAAAAAAACCAATAAATAAACGGTGGCATAGGAAAAAACCTCAGTGTGATGAAAAATTGACTATACATAAGAAATATACGAAATCAGTGATGCCATGTAGACAAAGAGAATTATTAAATGCATGAGAATAATGAGGTGAAGAAACATTGCTTTGAAGTGTCAGTAGGCAAAAGATAATATAGATGGAAGTAAACGTGGCTGTATTTTACTGAGGTTAACTCTCTCTGAAGCAGAAACATTTCCTCCTGCAGATAGCTTTGAATTTTTGACACCTTGAAGTTTCATCCTGTGATGGTGCTAGTATACATCACGTGTTACCGTGAATGCATTAACATTACAACTGAAATTATGACTTTATAAGGAAAATGGCTCATTAAATTATCCAAGAGTGCTCCTTTGTCTGGTGCAGTTGTGAAAATTGTTTTTAAATTTGGATGTCAATTACTTTAAAGCATAGTAATAATGAAGTTAGGTAGCTAGAAAAGTCCAGTGATAAGGAGCAGCCTGTTAGTAAATGTAACTTCATATATCCTTCTTGGAAAACTGGAGCAAGGAGTTGTGAAGAATTCGGTGAAGCCTGCCAAAGGACATACTCCTCCATATGAAGTGAAATGTTGCTTCACTTTAAGCAATATTGTATGAAATTACTGATGGTAATAACGTCTGGGTCCAAGAAGACCAGTCTGACCAGCAACCTGGAACATTGGTGTGACGCAACATAGCCAGTTTTGTACACTTTAGGCAGTAAATGCAATTGACGTGTATTGAATATCTGGGGATATGGAGAGAGCAGTGTCATGCGGAAGAGACTTTACTGTCATATGAAGTTCTGACAGTGCAGAGATCTTCATCTGTGTCTCATCTCCTCCACCCTGCCCCTGCCAAATACTTAGAGGCATAAATAAGATTGTCAACTCTAGCTGGTAGGACCATGTATTGGCATGCTAGCTGTGTAACCCTCCATCCCACGCTGCACGGTGTTCCTCACTGTCCTCTATGTTTTTCCTTGTGGCATTCACTTCCTCTTATCCAACATTCCATCAGTCATTAAAGTGCCTTCTTATATTCTGTAAGTCCATGGTGCCAAATATAGTCCTGCAACATCTTCTCTGGTACCCTGGTGCGCCTCCCAGAAGATGCTCAGACACAGCCAGAGCACCTGATGGGGCCCCTTGTCACTTCTAGTTTGGTTCTTTGTCACCATTCTTGCTCTGGATAGGACCTGGAAGGTTTTCTGGCAAGGAGGCAATATTACAGTGCAAGTGAGAAAAAAGGGGATCAGGGATGTTGGAGAGAGGAGCGGGATGGGTGATGGGAAGAATTAAGACTGGAGATGTGGTCTTCAGCCATACAACATAAGTTACGGACTGTATCCTAATTCCATAATTTCCACAACTTCTGGAGTTTTACCTCCTGGGACTTAAATGACTCCGTATTCCTACTGTGGATTAAGGTAAAACACATTTCACTAGAACAATAAAACAAAATCAAATTGTTTCCATTAAAAAAAATAATCTGGTTCCTGTAATTTTGTGGAAGACTCCACAGTTAGCATCTATGTTCAGTGCTATTATACTTCTGTAAGCAAAATGGTAAAGTGTTTTAAAGGCTTGTTTTGAGGAAAAGTTCTGTAAAAAGTCTGTGTTGGAATAGTGGTGTAAAAAAGAAACCAACCAACAAATTCAGCATGGTTGTATGAGTTGGAAAATTCTGGGAAATGTATTTCTTCGTGGCTGCATTGATTTAGTGAAAATATCTGTATCTACTAGTAGTAGAAATAAGATTTCTTTTGAGCTTCTCTTTGGAGCTGTTAATGGATGTGAGTGGGGTCCACAGCCAGTCCAGTGAGGAGCAGCGTGGGGAGTCTTGTGAAGTACAAATGAGGTTGTGTCCTCCTACATCTTTCCCCAATTTACAGCTCATTGCAGTAGATGAAGCTGCTGCATATGTTAAGCTTGCAGAGGTCCTACTGCAGTGGTTGAGGCACAGGCATGGGTGCAGTTTGCCTTCTCCAGTCAAGATGTTGATGTTAAGTGACTGGAACAAACCTGTCTCTGGAAGTGCAGGGAAGCTTTACATCGGTTTTGGATAAATGTGAGTTGGCAGCAAGCGACTATACATCTCCTTATGCCATCTGGGATCCAATGAAGTGAATGTTCTGAGGTCATATTGTCCTCCTTTGTGTGGCTTCCTTATTTAGAGAGTGAGTCAGGGTGTTAGACCAGCCTAAGGATGAAATGGCATTTGGTCTCTTACCTCAGTTCTTGTCACCACCTGGCTGCAGATGAGAAGTGCCCGTGAGTGGTTCCTTTCTGAGGTGATAACCCCATATGATCAGTACCAGAGAGGGCACTTCATGAAGTGGATTGATTCCCTATAAAGTAGCACTCTGTGGAGGGAGGGACAAAGATGACTGTAGATTCTTAACTGCAGCTGTTTCAGTGGTCAGGTAACACTCTGCTTTCATTCCTGCCAAAACCCTTACAGCAAAAGCTGTTATTTGCATCAGTGAAATGAACAATTAATTTTTCAGTGAGAGATGAAAACAGACCTACCTTGAATAAAGATATTATAAATTCCTATTTGAGTATAATTTAAAATGTATTGCCCAGCATGTCTTCCAAGTGGACTTAGTATGAAGAAAAAGCCTTAGTGGAGTGAGGAAAAAATAATTCTGGAATCATCTGGTTTTCTCCACTTTTTACTTTTGATTTTACCACTTGTTTTTTGTTTCCTAAGAAAGACTTAGTGGTTCTTTGAGCCCATGTGCATTGGGAAACAAGTTCTGAGCATCCAAGAGCAGTGAGATTTTCAAGCCCAGGGTGGAACAGAGTTGCCACGTTTAAAATTTGGTGAAAGTTTCATTGTCAGACTTTTGACATAGTACATGAGGATGGTGCTTTATGTCACTAATGGCCTGTAGGATGCATGAATTTATCCTAATGTAAGTGGAACAGTTCTACACTCATTACTTGAGTGGAATTAATGAAGCCACTCTATGCTGCTGTAACAAAGTAACAAACTGCTGTTGAAGCCCTATTTAAGCAACATCTTTTGGTTAGTCACAGACATCAATTGCAAGCAGCAAAAAAACCCTAGAATTTTCTAGGGTATAGAACAAGCTGGCAGTGATTTTAGACCTTTCAAATTTTGTTGCATCTCTCTCTCACCACAGCCACTCAGTCATCTTTTTTGCCTCCTCTAACGCATGTGACTTTAAAGTTGTATTCTTTTACCATGCTAAAAGCTCTGTATTTGCTGACACTATCAGTCATGTCTTCACCAGAAAAATGATTTTATTAGGTTGTGACTAATACCAGGATATGTTCAATGAATGTGATGGCTGTCAAAAGAGTTTGAATGAATTAGTTGAAGAACAATCTTTTTAAATAATAATTAAATATGAATTTATCTGCCGTTGTGGTAGTCTACCACACAATGCTGTGCCAAGCTTTGTGGGTTTAAAATAATTTTTCTACAGGGGGATAATTTGCTTGCTAGATGTAAATAGTATGAAAACTCAATGTGAAAAAGAATGACAAGATCTGGGTCATACTTGCTGCAAGTGCTTCTGCATCAGTGGAAGGCCATTCTGAACCCATTTAATTACAGCTATCTTAAATGTAACCAACAGACATATTGGCACACCTTTGCACATGTTAGCATATTGGGCAAAGCAGTGTTTTCTTGTTTCAATTTGGAATTTATAGTAGCTCTTGGGTGCTACTTGAGCAATAAATGTTGATTAAATACATGTGCCTCATTACAGCTACAATATACAGCCATTTTATTTGGTTCATGCTGCCTTGCTTATGCGGTAGTATACCCAGGGGATGAATGCGAGTTGCATCTTGCCACAAGTAGGATATTTTTCTTACTCTTAAGTCGGGGAGGATGTTGTCAGCAGTGTCCCTGAAGACATCTTGTGGTATTGGCTAGGAAGCTATTTGGGTTTATCTTCTCAGGGCAGGTGTGCTCTCTATTTTAATGTCTTTTGCATGCATTTGCTGAATGTTGGCTTTCATCACATATTCTGTTGAAACGTAAGTGCCATGGCTATTTGCAGAGAACATATGGATATGCTCTGCTTCCGTCCCATTTATTTAGTTTGCCAAACAAAATCTGTGAAAGCATGGAAAGGTTGCTTTTGCCAAGTGTGGCTCGTCAGTGAGTGATGGTGTTGATTCTTAAAACAGAAAACCAAAGCATGAGTGTTGTGTTGTGTGAAGCTACTTCATCATGTGGAACTTAATCCTTGATGCAGACATAGAATGTACACCCAAGTCAACAGGAAACAATGATGTGCATCAGTTTTCTTCTTCTTTTTTTTTCCATCCTTCATCTTTCTCTGGTCAGCAGTCCTGTTCTGGTGGTGGCTGGGGTTAGCAAAGAGTTAAAGCTGAAATACTTGCCAGCCAGATACCATACTTCCAGGTGTTTGAGGTCTTGAGTATGAACCTTTGTTCGTGGTTCCTATTCTTTCTTCTTGGAAACTCATTTTCCCATATGAGTGTTTGGCGAGTCACTGTGGAGTCTGGCTGCGGAGTGGTAAGTCCTGAACAAAGGGTTGTTTCATCTCTTCCCTCTTCCTTCCAGGTGAGTCAAAACTTCAACCATAGAGGTCAAACTATAGTTAATGGCCAAATATTCAGTGGTGGAGCCAATTGGGAAGTGGGTGAGATTAGTGAGTGTGATGGCATCAAAGCCCCACTGGGTTATGGCCTAGTGTGTGCAGTGAGGACCCACAGCTGTCCCCTCCACCTCTGCTGGTGAAAAACATCACTGCATGTATACTCTCATCCACCTGCCTTCAAACTGGTCAGAATGTAATACAATGGATATTTTTTGTTGTTGTTAGTTGTGTTTTTGTTTTTACGTTTTTGTTTTGTTTCCTGGTGTACTCTACTTTTTCATGTCCAGAGGGAAAGCCCTGTCAGACTGAAAAAGACTTTAATGTCTATCTCTGCATGGTCGTGACATAGTGATCTATTTTTCAGTGTAGTAAAGTATGATTGGCCTATGTCTTCATGCTTCTATCTCGTTTTACGAAGCGAAGTTTTTCTGGCTAAACCTGTTGTTATACTCTGTCCTGTACGTCGTGTGCCAGCACATTTCATTTTACAATTTCTGTAACCTTACATTTTATTCCTGCCTTTAATTTGAAGCCTTAAAGCTATGTCATAATAAGAAACTCCCTATGGAAAATAGTAGAAACAGGTTTCTCTTGCCCCACCCCAATTTTTTCATGAGTTCCCTGAAAAAAGAACTATTAAAAAGAAAGATAGCTCAAGTCTTGAATTTTAGCTGAAATGCTTTTGGAATTAAATACCAAAATTTTAATTCATTATGGAATTGCTTTTATCTCAGTTTATTGTATGCTACCATTCACTCATGTCAAATGTGTTTGCAGTCCTGATGCAAGTTCACTTGTCAACTGAAGGTACAATTTCTAAACTAATCTACTCTTTCAATTTCCCACTTAGGTTATAATCCAGTCCCGAGATACTAACACTACGAGAGCAGCTGTGTGATTTGCTGTGATCTATTTCCTAGTATTAGCAGAGCCTGTTTTTGCTGTGTTTGTTTTTTTGCCAGTCTGCAAGAGCTTTGGGTATATCTTTGGCTAAAATTGATATCACAATTCAGTATTAGTATTAGTAATACTATTAGTATTAGTATTTAGCTTTTTCCTTCATTTCCTCCTGCCTTCTATTTCTCTATAGAGTTTTAAAAAAGTTTTGGAAAATCTTGTGTGACTATTACAGTAAATACTTACACCAATAGTAGCTTTCGTTAGCAACGAGATAACCATTTTCTGAAGTTTTAGGATAAAAGTAGTTAAAAGGAAGTTGCCATTTACATTTTGGTGCTGTGTATAGCACAGCTGTGGAAGTTGCTGTGCCGTGTGTCCTGTGCTATCTAGCTCAGTGTCCCATCCTGAATGTTTGCCAAAAAGGGATACGTTAAGGAGCATCATAGGAAAGGTGAAGAGCAACCAGAATGATAAGGGGACTTGAGGGTAAGTCTTAGAAAGAAAGGCTTAGGGTGCTGGGGCTGTTCAGCCTGGAGAAAAGGAGGCTGAGGGGAGACCTTATCACTCTCTGCAACTACCTGAAAGGCAGCTGCAGTGAGACGGGTGTTGGCCTCTTCTCCCCAGTGAACAGCGATAGGACAAGAGGCAACGGGTTCAATTTGTGCCAGAGGAAGTTTAGATTGGATATGAGGAGAAACTTCTTCACCGAAAGGGTGCTGAAACATTGGAATGGGTTGCTGAGGGAGGTGGTGGAGTCACCATCCCTGGACATGTTGGATGTGGCACTTCAGGAGATGTTTTAGTGTTAGGGTGTAGGGCTGTAGATTGGACTTGATAATCTTAAGGTCCTTTCCAGCCTTGATGTTTCTATGATTCTGTGATTACTATGACATATTGTGGGTTTCCTTCTGTAGGCTTTCTCAAAGCCTACAACCATTTCTGTTTGTCTTTCAGAGTCAGACATCACTTCTGTGGCATTTTCTTTGATGAACGTGTTCACTGTCCTGTGTGGATGTTGAACAATCATTACACAGTGCTGCGTGAAGAATTGCTCTTTCATTGCTTGTTTGGACCCGTTACATGCTAGTTTCTTTGGCTCTCCTTAATTCCTGTATTGAAAGAGATTATGTATAATCTTTGCTGTTTTTTCTGTGCTGCTTCTGGCCTTATAGGCCTTTACTTTGACTTTCTCTCTACAATCTGTTCTTCTGTAAAGACTTTGCTCTTCATGCCTACTTAGTTACCTGAAAATATTTTGTGAGGAAAATCTGAGTGGGTTTTTCTGGCTTTCATGGAGAGAGGCCTTGCTTTGCGAACCTACTGGACTTCTTGGAAGGGTTCAGCAAGCATGTGGACAAAAGCTGTTTTGGCTTTTCCTTACCAGGCTTCGTGTTTTACCCTGTGATGTGTTGAAGCTTATAGTGTATAGTGTATAGAAGCTTATAGTGTATAGTGTATAGTTCTCAAATTTATGGTCTGGACCATGATGATGGATACTGCTGGAATGTTCTCAATCAATGGCTTTGTAGGGAGGACTGTTAAAAAGTATAGCACAGCAGAAGGCTTTCAGTATGAGATTGTGTCTATGTGGAGTGACTGAAGGTTAAATACAGTCTCCATAGCCCTTCTGGTCAGGATGGTTTACAACCCAAATTTACTCACCAGTTCTTTTATTACAAGGCAGAGCTTTCAGTTTTGCATTCAAAAGAAACTAAGGGATTTATGGATGGATTTGAATGGAATGAATGAATTTATTTTGAGGTAGTGTGAGCACATGTGTACAGTCTGTTTTTCCAGGCTAAATGTTAGTTGGAAATACCGAAGATAGGAACATGTTGGAAAAGGCTTTCTGTTCAACTGTCAGTCAGAGGGGATTACAGACAGTAAAGTGCTCATTATCAAAGTTGAAGGTTTTGCCCTTTCCCTCTGTCCTGCTGTGACCTTCATGAGAGTGCTGCCCTTTGCACCTGTGCTGGCAACCAGAAGCCAGCAGTCTGTCTGGTTGCATTCCTGTATGAAGGTGGGGAGACACAAGTGACTTCTGTACCATTCTGACTCTTCTGGGCAGTGCCTGTCCTCAGCAAAGCTAGACCTGATGTCTGGTGAGGCAGCAGGCTGTGCTTGCTTGGTTAGGATGCAGATGATTAAAAAGAAATGTGGGAGAGTTGGTCACAACTGACTACATGAGGAGGACTTATTTTATAAACAAGCTGGTTTAAGCAGGAGACATTTTGTGATGCTTATAATAAGCAGTTCTTGCTCTTCAATTATTTTTTTTCTTTAGAGTGATTGATACTTCAGATGGTGGCAGTGTTATGAATAGTTGTGAAACTACTCGAAATAAAAAATTGAACAAGGAAGAATTTTTTACCTTTGGACACTAGACAGTAATTCCAAGATCGATTGGAGGCTTTTTTTTCCATGGCAAACTAAAGAATTTGAGCTCCTTTCTGGCCCCTATAAGTGGCTCACACCAGGTGATAACTAAACTTTTGTTATGAAAACTTATGGAAAGTTAAATGCTAAAACAATCATGATAGCTGAGAGACCATCTGGCATGAAGGTCTTAGAAAGTCAGTTTTTACCTAGGCTGAAATTATTACTGAATTAAGTTTCCACTGACTGGTCTAGATTTTTTTTATCATTTTTTTAAAGGACCTTGAATTCCTTTCTTAAAGTAATCTTTGGCTCGGTGGTATTGCAGGAGGAGAATGACATCTGTGGTGTTACAGTAGAACAACCTTCCCACTGCTTTCTATATTAAAGAAAACTCTGTTTTCTTTCTCCTTGAACTTTTCAGTTGGTTTCTTTTCACCCTGTACCTGCCCTGTTGAGCTGCTTCAGCTTTTCACAGTGGTCTTGCTGACCGTTTTTCCTTACTTTCATTTGCCTTCTCAGGTGCTGGTTCACCCTCTTATGCAGTAGCTCTACTCTCTTTCTAGTGTTTGTTTGCTGCCTTGCTTCCCCTCCTGCTTTTTCTTCTATTAATTTTTTCCATTCCTGGAAACAGATGGAGGAAGCAAAGGGAGGAAGCCATCACAATAACAGTTATAAAACGATATGCAATATAAATGATAATATAGTGACACATACCATGGGATATGCCAAAGATTCTCCTAGAATTGAGGATCTTTCAAAGCTCAGGAGGATCGACTGAAGCTGGTGTGTGCAAGGAATCCCTGGAGATTAAAAGTGGCAACTGAATAGGCCCTGAGGGAGAGACCTGAAAAAAAGTGACCTTCTTAGATGGGAAGATCCGGTTCTCACATTTCAATGTATATTTCTGAAGGTCATGAGGTGAAAAAGACTTTGGCAGTCCTATCTAGCTGTCAGTCCAAGGGAGCCCCTTGATTGGCTGAGGTTTGTAGTTAAACCTTGATGCTACCTTGAGATGCCAGGTGCTGCCAGTTAGAGTCACTCAGCAGAGATAAGTACATGTTCATAGTAATAAGGGTTGTATTTCCATTGAAACAGTGAACAGTGATCCCCGTGATGGTGCTGTGTGAAGGAGAAGATCTGGTACTTAAAGTTCTTCCTCTGTTCAGGTGGCTGGTGCTTCTCCTGCTTCCTCGTGTCAGCTTTGGCATTTTATGAGCTATCCTGAGAAGCTGTTGAAGTTCCTGAGCTTATGGAAGATGATCCCTGGCACCTTTCGGTTCTCCCCTCCCCATTGTTTCCTCAGTTCCTTGCCCTGTCCACCTCCCCTTCCCCTTCCTTGCTCCCTTCCCCACCCTCCCCAAGTGTACAGTCCCGGTGGTCTCACAGAAGTGTGAGAGAGAGTGGGATGCTGGGAGGAATGAAGAGTTGGTGAGGTAGCTGGGTTTGGACCTGTGACTCTAATACATTAGTTAACTGTTTTTATTGCTTTATGTTAAGTAAATTATTTGTTAATGTCTACCACAAAAAGTGAGCAAAAAGCGTGAAACTACTTAATGACTCTGAATGACTGACATGTGTCGACAGTAGAAATGTTAATTCTCTCTGAATAGTAAACTGATAGTTATGGCTTAGACCCAAGCCTCTCCTTTCACACTCTCAAAGCTGTTTTTCCCCCCTCAATTCTCATTCAAAATAACATTCTTAATCTTAGAAACAGACTGAGATATCAGTGCAAATGTTTAAGTGTAAGCCCTGTCCTAATGTTTTTGCATGAATGCAAGGTATTGAATGTCTTTTTGGGGTGCTTTGCGTGGTGGTTGAAGGTTATTTTAGACAGAAAAGTCTAGACAGTTCTTAGGATCTATTGCACATCTCTACACCTGCCAAAATTTGGAATGGAGTTTTGTTCAAGTTACACTGCGGTTACTCAGAAGGGTTTTCATAATACAAATAACACTATACTACTCTCTCTCTTTCGTCCTCCCTTGCCAAAAAAGCACTGCTACTATGGTTGTAAAGTATGGGTAACATTCTGCAATTGTTATCTCTATTTCCATCTTTCCTCATTCGTTAACAGTTCTGTAAGTAGAAAGGATGTTATCTTTCTTGCCTGGTTTTTATGTATGTGCAAGGAATAATAGAAAGACTTCTCACATGCAATCGAGACAAATGCTCTTTAAGCACACTTAAGCATAAAAGGGCTCTTTGGTGATAAGGAAGATAGTTAAAGGCATCTTTTCCAATGTCAGTCTTAACTGTATTTTTTCAGAAATAGAGGAAAATATTTTCTTGCTTGAACATGCTAGTATTGCGCTCTTGAAAATGACCTGAAATATAACAAAGCATCTTTGAGTAATGCAGACTGCTTTTTATCATTTTTAATTCTTCTAAGTTTCTCAAAAATATCTGGACTTTTCTAATGGGCAATATCAAGCCTAAGTGAGGCTCTGAAGTTCAGAGAGAAAATATGTGGAAAGAACTGAGATTTTTGGAAGAAGGAAAAATAAGCAGTTCATTTAGATTACCAGGACATTTGAATGCTGACTTTTTGAACTTTACTTAAATATTATAAAATTTATTTTACTGAACTGATTTATGAAACTTTTTTCCTCCCTTTTCCTTTCCCTTTTGGAGGAATAGGAATTGTTTAGTATGGATATGATGTTTAAACATTTCATTCGTACGATGGAAGATTAAACAATAGACTGTAAATGTGGTTGCAATTGCAATTAAAATGTTTAAGATTTTTCCCTATGTTTCTTAGTAAAAATTATAACACTAATGTTAGTAAGCTCATATTAAACTGTTAGTGAGTGCTCACTGTGAGTGTGTGGGTCTGTCTTCACTTCCTACTTTGCATAGTTTTGGTCACTTAATCTTAAATAGATTTTTAGCTGAGTGGCTGTGCCTCTGTGTTGCCTGTTTTGAATTAACATTTGTGTGGTTTTGTAATATTTTATAAAATATAATTTTATGGTGTGATTTTAGAAGTATTGTTTTTAAGGACTCTTATTGAAAAAATATTTTAGAGATAACTGTTCTAGTTTTAATAGACTTTCAAGAACAAGCAAATATGAATTAAAAAAAACAACACAGGCAAGGTGAAAACCATAGTTGTGTTTCTTCGGGGAATATAAATGTCTGTGATTCTCATGTTTTAGGATAGAATGAGGATCTAGAAAGTTGAGTCAACACACAGAAAGGCAAAAGCAACCCTGCATGTGAAAAATTTAAAAAAGAAAAGCTTT
Organism: Apaloderma vittatum; assembly: GCF_000703405.1. Taxonomy (NCBI): domain Eukaryota; kingdom Metazoa; phylum Chordata; class Aves; order Trogoniformes; family Trogonidae; genus Apaloderma; species Apaloderma vittatum. The sequence goes on along the minus strand of NW_009729351.1, from coordinate 33,279 downwards.
ATGCTGAATAAGGTATTTTATTTTAGGTGTTTGTGTAATTTGTAATGAAAACGATGGACTTACAATGGCAAATGATGGGAAACAGTGATCTGCAAGTCTGCATTAAAAATTGGGAATGCAAAAAATGTGCACTGTATGTCAGCCTCACTTGAGAATTTGTTTTGAAAAAATAAATTGTTAAACAATGAAGGCCAGATCTTTTTATTATTTTTCCTGGGAAAAGAGTTTGTGTAGCCTAAGGAAGAATTTGGTGGCTGTGGGAAAGAGAACACTGGGCTCAATTTTCAAGATTTATGCAGCATTGCCAAGACAGATGGGAAGAAACAAGAGTGCGCCCCAAACAACTGCAGCCCTGGGAGACTCTACTCATCTTGCATGCAGGTTTTCCCATTCATAGTGATGCTTAAAAATCAAGCTGTGCACACTAGTACCTCTGCACGTGGAGGAGTCAAGCTTGTTCAGCCGGAGTTTGATGTACCGCAAAAATTAAGCTTGCCCGAGTCACGTAAAGGGGTGACTGTTAAGTGCCAGAGTGTCTGTCATTAATTTCTAAGTTCTGAAGACGAGCGATGGGGGTTAAGTCAGCCCGTGCCTTTGAGAGCCCCCAACCTACAGACCTGCTGGGACCAGACACTGCAAGGCAGCAGTGACTGCTTGTGCTGCTGTTATGAAGCGAATGCTTCATGTGACTCCTAGAACCCCCCCTTGTGATTTGTCTTGAATGTTTCCTTGGCAGTGGAGTGTACTGGGAATGCTTGTTTGCCAGACCGCTACTGCAGCTCCATGAGTGGAACTGAGCGATGGTCTTCTGGCTCTTGTTTCCTTGTCATTTAGGATGCTGTTCAAGTTTCTCCTCAACATCCTGCAGCCATCTCAATGGCTTCCTTTAGAGCCAGCATGGTGGATAAACATCCTTTATACAGCTAAGGGTTCAATTTTCTTAAAAACTGAATGATCAAACAATGTACCTACTGTGGATGCTACCAAGTAGATGTCGAATGTGTAATTTGAATTTTTGCTCATGTCAACAACTTTCCGTGAACATTTCTACAAAACAGATCTGAATGGATCCATTCTTTTTGCTCCAGCTAACATGTTGAAGTGGAACAGGGCATCAAGAGCACTGCATACATCAATCCAGATTTTTTCCTCCAGATTTGTGTTGCTCACAGGATCTTTAAGAACGGAGGAAATGACCAGAATACGCAAGAAAACAGGATTAACACATGAAGTTTTGTTAAATAAAGCAAAATGAAAACCAGAAATCCTTTCTGTAATCACTGGGGAAGAGATAATGTAGAGAACAGGATCATAGAATCACAATTTAAAGTGAGGATTTGGGGGGTATTGCTTGGACAAAATAATGTAAACTGTTTTAAAAATGCTTCATAGGTACAAAAGTGAATTAGATTTCTTATTCATATGTGCTGTTAATCCCTAGCAAGAGGAAGGAATGGCTGATTCAGAAAGCTGCAGGGCCTCGTAAATCAAGGGAATAATGAGACTTGAGCCAAACATCATTTTGATTGCTTTGCCTTTGATCATTCCATTTTCCTCTCATCATTCATTCAGCCTTTTTCTATAAAAGTGAATGAGGAATCGTGGGGTTCTGTACTTTTGTTTGCTTGTTTAAGTAGGCTTTAGGCAAGATCTTTGTTCTTGCCTTGACTTGTGGTTGTGGGTTTTTTTGGGGTTTTTTTTTTTTTTTGGTCAGTTAGTATTTTTGGTTTTTGATTGCACTTTGGAGTTTTGAGGTACCCTGGTAGCTGAGTCTACACATGCCCCCTGATAACTTTGTCCATGCAAATACCAAAGGGATGTTTTTACCTGCTGAGCTTGAGCAACAGGGAGCAGGTTGGTCATGCATTGATTTGATGATCCATGTAACCCGTGTGCTCCATTTCTGTGTCCCTATGGTACAACTTCAGTTGCAATGCAAGTTTCTTTCATGATTTGACATTGCACGTTGTATGAATTTGCAATTTATGCCTTTTACAGGGTTTGTTTTTTTTTGTGTGGCTTTTAGGGGTTTGTTGTTTTTTTTTTTTCTAATTGGGGGGAAAGGGAATAAAAGACAGAATTTTGTAATCACATCATCTACTCTCTCTTTTGTGTTTTGGTAGGGCTGGATGATTGCTTGCAGCAGTATGTCCATAAATTTGAACGGGAGAAGATAAACGGTGAACAGCTGTTACAGATTTCTCACCAGGACCTTGAAGACTTGGGTATCTCACGGATTGGACACCAGGAACTGGTTCTAGAGGCTGTGGATCTCCTGTGTGCACTGGTTAGTTAAGTGGTAAACAGACATGTAAAGAAGTTTTTAAAAGCTCTTTTTGGTGAATAACTAAGGCAAGTCTGATAAAATCAGACTACACGTCGCTTGCTTTCTGTTATACACCACAGTAAAAGAAAACCATTTGTTGAATTCTCACAAGATTTATATTAGTACTTCTAACTTTTTCCTAGCAATGCTAATTAATTTGGTTGCACTTCTAAAGAAAAAAGTTGACTAATATTGTTAGTTCTTTTTGGCTCATAACTGCTAGCAAATAGAGCGAATTTATCATAGAAGATTGAAGACATACTGTTGAAATGACAGCTTCTAGTGGTTTACCCATGAGTTGAAATGGGTTTAGGACAATTCTGTTGTCTACATGCATTGTGAAGAAAATGTTCTTGCAATGAGGACTATTTTGCTAAGTCAGTTAATGTTGAGTTCTATTCTCACTGGATTTGGAACTTAAGCTGTTCCTCTATCTTACTTGTGATACATAACTTAGAATCATAGAATCTTAGAACAGTTTTCGATGGAAGAGACTTTCAAGATCAAGTCCAACCTTTGTCCTAGCTCTATCAACACCACTAAACCATGTCCCTCAGCGCAACATCTACTCATCTCTTAAACACCTCTCTGAAAAGAATAAATATATTTTGGATTGTTTTGCTAATGTAGGCTGTATTTAAAAGCTGTAGTTTGGACACAGTCTTGAAGATGTGTTTGATGAAACGCAACGAATGAACACCAGAGGTATGTATCATTCCAGCAGGGAGAAGGGTGGGAAAGGCTGCCCAGTGATTCCTCTGCCAGCACTGGCCTGCCTTCCCTTCATTAGACAAGACTTGCAGCTCTAAGCATACTTTTCTTAAAATGGAGAGTCTTTATTGCTTGTGTGATACGTGCTGTATTTGCTGCAAGGAGGTGCTACAGGGATCATTTGTATTCCATAACTATGAATGAGTTGGATAGCTTGTACTGAATGAACTGCATTTAATGAAATCACTTCATACAGTCTGAAATGTCTCACAAAGACTTGCTCTTATATTTGAGAAACGTTTTATTTCCTCTTTAGCATTTGATGTATCAAAAACTTTTAACATTTAACATTTAACTTGACAATATAATGGAAGAATGTAAATAGCCTGAAAATCAGTTCATGCTGTGGGAAGGGATAATCTGTCAGGCAAGTAAAGGGGTCTGGTGAGTTAGTAAATGTACAGTGTGCTATATACAGTCCTGACTGAAGTAGTGGACATGGCAGCCCCCAAAGGAACTTTTTGTACTTTTTTAAAATATTAGAATAAAATGAACAAAGCTGGACTACTGCCAGAACCTAAAGCTGTGTTTTATCTCTTACAATTTCCTTCAAATTTCCTTTGTAGACAAAAGTTTTGACCTCAGACTCGTTTCTGGAAATCCTTTGTGAAATGAAGCTCAAGCTTAATGCATTAGACAGCACATATTGCGGCTGAAATGTCCTTGTTCCCTTTTAATGGCAGAGGAGGAATTCCTGTGTTTTAAGTATGCCCTTTTTCGCCTTCTGGATGCCCCTTCCCTTGAGTTTTTGGTATCGTTGTACAAAATCACCACTGATTTAGTTCCCGAAGGGATGGTGTGTTTTAAGTTCCAGTGACAGCCAGTTTTTCATTTTGCTGTCTCTTTTTGTGTGAAAAAATAAAGGCTTCTCTGTTCTGCCAGTATTAGTTCTTTTAAAGTGGGTCTGTGTATTTATATCATTTAGTGGATGATGTGTGTGTATGTATATGGTGACATTTCCCTAACTTTTGGGGCTTTGATTTAAAAAAGAAAGCAACTAATTTGAGGAGTATTTTTTCCTTTCTCTTCTCTTCACCCCTTGCCCACATGTTTTTAGTGCACACTGCAGAAGTGTATCATTGGCTAGACCAGGCTGAGGTTAGGCTTTGAAAGGTGTTCTGGGGGGAGGAGGTGAGTAGGAAGGAGGGCTAAGAGAGAGGTTTTGGTGGTTCCCCAGTCTTGGAGTTCTCCAGAAGAATTTCCCTTTTCATCTAGTTTTGCCTTGGTGGTTTTCCAGCTGAGATTCTTTCAGATCCGTGCTTTGGTTCCCTTGCTCTGTAAGAACACTTGCAGCTCTAAAAGTGGTGAACAGCTGTCTTTGGAACATCTTTCTCCTGCAGGAACTCTTTTCAAGCATTGACCATACAGATCTTTTTTTCCAGCCTCAGTAGATCAGTCATAAAAATACAGTGTGAAGGTAGTACTTTGCTTGAGAAAGGATACCAAATACACTTTGTTGTTGTTTTTAGAAGTTTTAGTAGGGATAGAGCCCTTTTGGCAGCTACTCTTCCAAGCTGAAAATATATCTGCAAGTTATGGTGTTTGCTGTCATAGTAAGTGAACTCTAGAAGCAGTATAGCTGAAAGAGAAATGAACATGTCTTTCTCAGCTGCTTTGGGGATGGGATAGTGTTCCCTCATCTCTTCATAGCAACGAAGCTGCAGCTGAAGAGGCAGGAGGAGATTGTGTGGACAGTGATAAAAAGTGAAAGTTTCCTTTAATCACGTGTTTCTGTGCCTCTCAAGCTGATTTAACAGAGATTTCTGAACAGCTGTTGAAGACTTATTTAAGGAATTTAGAGGAGGTATCAAAGGAACTGAATTCCCCAGAGGGGAAAGGAGCATCAACTTGAGTGCCTCCATCTTTTTGTCAACAATATTTGCTTGGGGGAGGAAAGGGATGGAAGACATTTTTTAGTTGACTGAAGTATTTTCTTGAGGGGACAAATATGCTTTTTAAACTTTTACAGAACCACAAAAGCAGAGACAGGGATTCAGAAAATAATCTTTCTCAACCAAACAATGGAGACAAAAAGCATCTAGAGTGCTAGTGAAATCTAAATGCTTACTCATCATCGTCTGATGTTGAGTAGACTTGCCTGTTTGTGCTTAATAAATATAAAACAATGCAAGCATTAACAGGAGAACGGCATGCAAATATTTTCACATTTAATGTGTTCTTTGGATTAGATTTCTGAATCTCTACATATACTGTGTGAGGGGAGAGTTTGGAAGAAAAAAGGAGCTGATTTTCTTGAGGTTAGGATGAAGAGGTACTAGTTTTAAACAGTCTAAAAAACCACAAGCTAACAGCAAGCCAAAAATCAAAAGGAACATCATTTTTAGCATTATGTCTTTGATAATTTCACTGGTAGTAATGTTCTGCTGGTGTATTTGCAGTGCAACAAAATATAACATCATAACATAAAATAGAATATAGATACAACTAGACTTATCCTTTTTGGCTAATTCTTGTCAAGAGCACCGTATCTGTGAACCACCTCATAAGATTTCAGTTCTCTAGAGGTCTTAAATTTAGTGCTGTTTATTAGGAAATTTGGGACTCCAAAGGATTCTTTAGGATGTATTTTTGTTAAAAGTAAGAGAGCAAGAATGGGTAACTGTGACTGTATCTTATGTTAACTCCAGTGCTTATATAGGTATGCAGTGAGTTGGATCAGCTTTTGAGCAGGCATTCAGTCTAGTTTTATTAATTATGTTTTTTCCCAGAGCTGCTTTTCAGTTGGATCAGCCAGCGGATCCAGCTCATCACACTGCGGCACATTTAACATGACTGCGAAGGGGAAGGTGATGCTGCCTCTGACCGGCAGCAGAGTTCTGGATCAGCCGGAGTCAGCTCTGACATAACTGCTGTACTAGTTTGCCTTAAGATAGCCACGCTTTTTTTTATTTATTGTTCTTTTATATTGGCTGCCTGACCATGAGAAAGTATTTGGTCAGTGTACTTTTTCTTATTAAATGCAATGGAGTTTGGAAAGAGTGTGTCCTTGCGCGCATATGCTCTCTTGTGCACGTGTCTGTGCTGTCTCTGGCTCTAGCCCTGTGTGTGGCTCCTCAGGTTAATGAGTAACAACCTGGGAATGTTTGACATAGGGTGCTCTTGACCGATGGCTTCAGCCTGTGTTTCAATGAAAGCAACTTTGATGTTTTAAATCGGGAAATTGTAACGTGTCCTTTGGCTCATGAGCAACATCTAAAACATTTTGATTGCTTAAACAATAATCTGTTAAACAACGTAGCCTCAGTCTTGTAGAAATATTTCAAAAAAAAAGAAAAAAAAGCCTGCTAAGCTTTGCACTTCAACTATGTGTCACTGTGAACACACTGTGGTGTGCTGCCATGCTGTCAGCATTCCTATCTGTCCTGAATTGGGGCTACAGCTCCATGAGAAGTTAAGTTAATCCAAGTCAGCTGCTGCCTCCACTCCCTCATGCTTTAGGGATCTTTTGTGTTTGTACTAACCTGACCCTGTGGAGAGCTACTTCAGTGAGCTAAACCCACTGAGAGCACACTACAATAAAAAAAGGGTTGTGTTGTTTTTTTTTTTTTTTAAATGCTTTAGTTCCCCAAACGAGCCCTTCCAACACACAAGACACTGCGAGAAATAGGTGGTTTTGTGTGAGGTGGTCAAGACAGCATGAGCTTGTGTGGAAACATTGCTGTATCTGGTGAAGGGGCATAATATTTTAGAGCAAACAGGTAAGGAGACTGGCTTGCCCTTGGAGCAAAGGTGGTTTGAGCTGTGATGACCCTTTGTTCTGGGAAAGTTCATCCCTCAGGCTGATCCATAGTTGGAGAATTTGGCAGCCCATACTGAAGAGATGCATGCTTCCTGTTGTGCTGGATAGGCATAGTGCTTAGCCAGGACTTTTCCTAGAGCATATGTCATGTGTGCTCCGCTAGAGTCTCTAGGGCAAGTTGTAGGAATGCTTAGTGCAGGGACTAGAGAGTTTGACTGTGATGTGCTCTTGATACGCTGTTGGGGAGACCAATTGCAGTCATAAGTTGGAGCCCCTGTATCTCCAGAGGCAACACCTCTGTTGAAGTCCACCTCAAGACTCAGAACTACTTGAGAGAATTATTTAAAAACTAGTTGAACTGGAAAAGTCACATTGGACTGACCCACTGTATAAATCAAGTGAAAGAGGTGTGATAAGGAATATGTGAATGTTTTCGGGCCAAAGCCAAAATCTGAGTTGACGTTACTGACACGTATCCTCTTAAATGCCAGGGCCATCTCTGAGCATAGACACCCAGAGGTGGTGGGCACAGTTTCTGCACCTGAACGACAGAAAGGAAGACTTGGAGACACTTAAAAATATGAAGACTCTCTCAAATTCTGACCAGAGTAATTAGGTAGTTATACCAATGTAGAGAAGAAAATCTTTCATATTTTCTGCCTTTTTATAGAAGGATTGGTGTCAGCATCCCTCTTCAAGGGAGAAATTTCTGGCACATGGCTACTTTGAAATTCTTGTGCTCACAAGAACATACCCGCACCCAGACCTGCTGGTGAAAAAGCATTCCTCCAAAAACAGATTAATATGCATTGTCCTGTGAGGAGGAGAGAACTAATGGTGAGAAATGCCTCTGAGTGATGTGTTTTGGTTGTTTTTGTTAAAAGATAATAAATTCACACATGACAGTGTGCAAGTGCTTTAACATTGTTTAGCAATCCAAATCTTTCCATCTTTGTGATTCTGGAAATTTTAAGGATATCCTTTGCTGTTGCAACAGTGGCATTTTTTAAATTGGATGTATCCTCTCAACCCCTACTCCTGGCTGCACTTTAAGGGTATTTCCTTGCCAAGAGCCCTCAGGGGGAGGAGAAAAGCACTTGTGTAACTTATACCCACTGGGATCTTATCCATAGGACATGGTAGGTATTTTAAAGGTCGCTGAGTAGCTGAAATCTCTTCTTACACTAGTGAGTTTCTTTGGGGCAAAGGTTCTCTTTCATCTTTTGTAAATGACTTAATCTAAAGTATTCCAGTGTGTTTTGTGGATGCTTGACAGCGGAGGGAACGGAGCCACAAGCCAGGAGTGCACTCTAGCAGGAAAGAAGTCAGCGGCATCCTGGCCTGTGTTAATGGGAGCTTGGCCAGGAGAGGGAGGAAGATGATTTATGCCCTTTACTCAGCACCTGTTTCTCTGCATATGGCCCCCTGCCTCCAAGTATGGGAAAGTTGTGGACAAACCAGAGCAAGCTCAATGGAGGGCTACCAGGTTGGTCAGAGCTGGAGTTGTCATCCGTGAGGAGAGGTTCAGGGACTGGAACTTCTTTGACCTGGGGAAGAGATGGCTTCAGGAAAACCTAACAGCAGATCCCCGGCACCTACTGTGACGGGGAACAGAGTTGGCAGGATGACAGAGCTGGGCTGTTCATGGTGGTGCGTGACAGGAGGATGAGAGATTTTTGGACAGAAGTTCAAGCGAGTGCCTCTGGTTGGATCTGATTGGCAATGGTGAATCAGGTTACCCAGAAAGGTTGTGCAGACTCTGCCCTTGAGGATTTTCAAGGTTTTCAAGACCTGATAGGATAAAGCCCTGAACAAGCTGGTCTGAGCTCACAGCTGAGCCTTCTCTGAGCAGGAGGTTGGACTGAGACCTCCAGTTTCCTCCCAGCCTGGGTGATGCTATGCACTGGGAACTCCTGGAAACTTGGAATTGAATGAAATTAACATTTGCTTTAGTTGCTTTTGTGTTTTGAGGGAGAAAAGGAGAAAGAGTAGATATTATAGCTGACTCACCTGTGGAACTTAGAGGTTGGTAACAGGTATCTGCAGCAAATGAATGGAGAAAGTCGGAGATTTCTTTTGTGGTTTTGGGTGGGATTTGTTTTGGTATGTTTGTTTGTTTTTAATAAGTAAAGTAGGGATTTTTCACTCTGAAAAAGAACTAAACATTGCCTGAGACTTAACTTTCACAAAAAGATGCACACAAAGGTTTTGCAAGCTGGGATAACTCAAAAGCAAAGATACTCAGCAGCGTAGTCGCATATTTTTATACTGACAGCAAAAAGAAAAAAAATCTTGATTACAAAATTGAGTTACCTTTGTAACAGATAAAGTATAGCATTTCTGATGAGCTTGGAATGAGATGATCAATGTATTGCTTAAAATGAATTTATAAAGCTGAAGTTACAGGCACGACTTACAGACTTTTTTTTAGGTTTCAAAAAATTTTACAAAGCTATTGTTGAATGAAAAATACTTCATGTAGGAATGATTTTTCTTACTATGTATAGTGTTAATGTAGTCCTCAAACTTTCAAATAATTGCACTACTGTAATCAAAGAATGCACTTACTGAAAACTTGTGATCCAAATATTTATCCAGCTTTTGACTGTGAAATTACATTTTTTTGATGTTTTTATCTCTTGCCAGATGAAACTTATCTCTAGCTGTGAATGAAATGTTATTTCAGTGTTTATGTATGGCAGTATAGAAAGCATTTTAAGGAAAAAACATTTACTTTAACAGAAAGAAAACCAATACAATCCTGTTATTTCAACTGCATTTGAAAGGTGAATCACATCTGATAGGACATTGAGACTTCATTCTGATTGAAAAGTGTCCTTAAATCTCATTAATGTCAGAAACTGAGGGGATTTGGAATGCACAAATGTATTCTTTAGTGACTGTAGCGTAGAACAAATCTTAGAAAGCATTTGTGCCAAAAAAAACCAGAAGAAAATTGGGCAAATCCTCAGACCTTTCATCCCATATGAATTTGTAGCTTGGGGCATAATAAATAGGAGGAGTCAGTAGGAAGGCTTATAAGGCTTAATAATATTCATTGCAGAACTATGGCCTTGAAACAGACAATATGAAGAACCTGGTTCTCAAGCTTCGAGCATCATCCAACAATCTGCAAAATTACATCAGCAGCCGTAGGAAAAGTTCAAATTATGATGGAAATACCTCTCGTAAGCCCCCCAATGAATTTCTTACTTCTGTGGTAGAGCTTATTGGTGCTGCTAAAGCCTTGCTTGCATGGCTTGACAGGTAAGAATTAAATATTTATATTTTAATTTACTGCTGTAAAGAATTGCTTCCCTTTGTAGGGCAGTTTCTAGATGCTTGAGTATAAAGGACTTTTTGATCTTGGTCACCCCTTTTTTGGTACTGCCAGAAGGCTTCTAGGATAAAAATTTAATTTAGGGGATCTGCTCTTGTGCTTCCACTATTGCTAAGACCGGTAAAAATTAACATTGCATCCAAACTGCATCTTTGTAAAAGCAGGAATCTTCCCATTCAGGTCAGTTTCTCATGCATGTGACTTCCTCCTCTCCTTTTCCCACCCTCTAAATTACTTGTCGTTGGCAGGTGCTTTTCTGAAAGAGTTTTTAATGCTCTGTTGAAATCATGGCCTTAGCTCTGCAATTTGAAAACTTGATTTTTTTCCCCCTTGCTTTTTTTTTTCCCCTTCCCTTTTTTTTTTTTTCTGGCAAGAGCCAGAATTGTTTTGTGACAGCTGGGACGGAAGCAAACAGGCAACTGAGCCAGTCAGGTGCTGGCAGGGATGTTGTCCCTGATAACAGATGAATGGAAATTCTCAAGCCCCTTGCCAGCTTTCCTAAGAAGGAAGGTTAGGAGTAGAGCGGCACAGACACCGGCAGCAAGGAGTGCTTTTATCCTTCAGAATCTCTGCTCTCCAGCAAGGAGTCAGTTCTGTGTCCAGACAGTGATGTTAACAGCTTGTGCCTCTCACCTGGTCCTCTCTTCTCACCCTGTTGCTGGCAGCTCACCCTAAATTTCTTCTACAACTCACTGTCAGCAAGATGGCTGGTTTATCCATTTCCAAATCTGCTGGAGTGACTTCTCAACTCCTCTTCTAGGTCCTTCAGCTGTCTGGAAGGTCTTAGGTGAGACTCTGTAGGCTACCCTACCTAGAGTGATCCTTCTCTAATATTGAGCCTCACTGCAAGTCTGTGTGTAGAATGTGAAAATGCATTTTTGTTCTTTTAGAGATTTTCCTTTTCTCTCCAGTCTGAGTTTAGTAATTAAAGATTTTGAAGTTAGAAATTTACTTGCTGGCAAACCCAAGGTTGTGATATTTACAACACAGCATGATCTTACTTAGGCATGCAGCTGAGAGAACTGTAATTTGGAAAATGGTCTGTTGCTTCTGATTTTGCTCTCTGAACCTGCTTAGCACATGACTAGACATTTACCAATTTTTGTGCAAGAAAGGAGCAGGACTATACAGTTAGGAATATTTATATTGTAGAACTAGACTCTTATGCTTGTGTTGATGTCAGAGTTAGAGATCTTGCTCTCATATGCTATTCCTCATGGATAAGGTAGGATGGGGGAAGACTGGTCCTTTTCATCTAAGAGGAATTTTCTCTTGTTGCAGGACCCCATTTACAGGTATTGCTGACTTTTCATCAATGAAGAACAGAATCATTCAACTCTGCTTGGATCTCACTACTACTGTTCAGAAGGTCAGCTGATTTCTTTTCCTCTTTGCTTTCCAAAAGGGAAGGAAGGGGGGTGTTCGGGGAAATAATGTGCTCACTGTGCGCAGAGTGCTAATTGGAAGGCAGATCTGGAAATGAGAGTCTGCTTGAAACATTGACAGTCCATGAAGGTCAGCTTCAGTTGTCCATTTTTCTGAGTTTTTTCCCCATGCTTAATTTCCAACTTTACTGTTGCTGGCTGTATCTTAAGTGACTATGGCTTAAAGTGTACTCATTTTTTCTGGAGCTTTAATGGGAAAAAGAGGTTAGTTTTTGAAATAGTTGGTCTGCATTTCAAGATTTTCAAGTTCCAAACAACATGTTCAAACCCAGTTATTAGTGCTAACTCTAAACAAAAATAAGACTCTCTTGGTTATTTATACCTGTGCTTGCAGACTCCATAGGTCCTGTCCCACAGAGAGTGTTTTAGCCATCAGAGGGGAAATGCTGTATGCAATGGAAGGAGCAGCCACCTTTACGATACAAATCCCACCAGCCAGGCTTCTTTTGCTGGTAGTGTGAGACCACAGTGTTTTCAAAATTTCGCATTTATCTGTAGTGCAATGAGCGTCCCTATTGCTGATAGCTAAGAGGAGATGTAGCAGCTGTGCCAATTGGCAAATGATGTTATATTGCTCTCTGAATAATACTGCCTGTGTTCGAAACTGTTCTGACCGCGTGCCACTGCGTTGGCTGTGAAGCACCACGTGTGCGCTTCGGTTCCTGCTGCACTTGCTCGTAGCCATTAGTCCGTGGCTGCATGTTGTTTGAACTTTGAAGTACCATGTCCTGTGATATGGGTCTCCCTGTTCTGGGGAGATGGTGTCAAAGGACAGAAAGATCCTGTGAGTTATCAAGCTGTGAAGACACCCAATTCTATCAGTTAGATTGTTGTGAATGGGTAGTGTTTGGATATTATAAGTTCAAAGGCACACGGCACTGGCTTGCTACTGAATGCTCTTCTTGTTTGGGTGCTGTGTGTGCAGTTACAGCAAGTCAGTGATTTACAGCTACAGATTTGCAGATTGTGAAGTAAGCATTTCTAGCAGCAGATGGTGTTCACCCAAGCGTGCTACAGGAACTGAGATATGAGATTGCTGAACTGTATTAATAAAACTACTAAAAATGGTGTCTAATCTGCCAGTTAAATCAGCCTTTGATGGCAGGGGAATGGGAACTGTTGAATAGAACCCAGCCTTTTAATAAGCGTCTGGGTACTTCTCTGCCAATTTGATATGAGCTATAATAAAGAACAGGATTGGTGCATATGAGAAAAAGCATTAATGGGGGAAGAATCAACCCTATTTTGTACTGGGACTCTACAGATACATTAGAATTGTCTGAAGCAGTCCGCTGACATGGAAAAGAGATACAATTGAAAAATCTTTAGGTGAGTTTTTAGATTTCAAATTATTTTATATTAGGAAATGGGGTGTAGTAATAAATGGTCTGTTTTCGTAGTAGAGGCCAGTGTGGTTCTCATGGAACCAATGCTGCTCTGCATAATCATAAATGATGTCTAAAAGTGGGTGAATATTAACACAAGGTGGTAATGCAGTAGGATTTCAGTTGACTTTAATGACAGCTATAGAGATACAAGTAAGGGAGTTTACTCCACCACTTCTTAAAATTTTATGGCAAACTTTAAGGTTAAAATAATGATCAGTGTAAATAGAAATGGAGTAGAACTTTGCAATATTGAGGAACTGAGCTCCATGATGATAGGTAACATTCACTATTGATTCATGCAGATGTATTTAGCAGAGAAAAATCATGTTGATGCACAACGATGGAGTCTAAACTTTTATAGTAGTGACTTGAAGCTTTTGACAGAGTCCTTGGTGGTCATTACAGCAGTGAACAGGGCATTAAGACCTTTTATGAAAACATGTAAGAGGAAATATATTCTTGATGTGTCTGTATCTGGAGGATTGTATGGGTTTTTTGGGTTTCTGTATTTAAAAGCACAGAATAGAGGTAGGAAGGAACAGGAGTGTTGAGGATGACCAGAATCATAGAATTGTTTTGGCTGGAAAAGATCTTTAAGAAGTTCAACCGTTACATAACTCTACCAGGTCCACTACTAAACCATGTTCCTGAGCACCATATCTAGATGGATTTTAAACACATCCAAAGATGGTGATTAAGTCACTTCCCTGGGCAACCTGTTCCACTCTTTTTGGTAACCCTTTCAGAATAGAAATTTTTCCTAACGTCTGACCTAAACCTCTGCCACAACTTGAGGCCATTTCCTTTTGTCCTGTTGGTTGCAACTTGTGAGAGGAGACTAACCTCCACCTTTCTACAACCTTCTTTCAGGTAGCTGTAGAGAGTGATAAGGCCTGCCCTCAGCCTCATTTTCTTCAGACTAAACAATCCTAGTTTCCTCAGCTGCTCCTCATAAAACCCTTCACCAGCTTTGTTGCCCTTCTCTGGACCCTTTCCAGCACTTCAATACCTTTGAAGTACGGCACCTGAACCTGAACACTGTACGTGAGGTGTGACCTCACCAGTGCCGTGTACAAGGGCACTGTGTTGTATCACTTCTACAGTCCTGCTGGCCATGCTATTCCTAATGTAGGCCAGGATGCTGTTGGCTGGGCAGCTTTCCAGCCACTCTTCCCCAAGCATGTAGCATTGCTGGGTTGCTGTGGCCCAAATACGGGACCTGACACGTAGCCTCGTTGAAGCTCCACAGCTCCTGAATGCATCTCTCGGGTATTGTATGATAGTTATGTCAAGGGCAAATATCTTATAATTTAAGTTTGTTTGACTGCTTAGGGGTTGGGGATTTTCCCCTTATAGATATTATATATCTTATTTCATTATTTACTTGCTGTTTTACCTTTTTATTTTTACTATCTAATAACCGTTATCTAGTTCAGCCCTTCTTACAGAAAACAAATACAACTTCTGTAGTTTGTAACATGAACTTGTTTTAGATGAAAACTTTTGTACCTGAGCTGTGTAAATAATGCTTTGAGTGCAGTTCTTTGGCCCTCAGGAATGTTATTGTTAGCCTATTTTTTTTAAAAAAAATCACTTCTCATTCTATTTTTAACAATATGTTTTAGATCCAGTTTGATGCTTGGGCTGGAGGAACACTTGCGTTGGCATTTATTGGCGTAAGGAGAGCTTGTGTGTCCAGCCTTCTGAGAGTCTAGTTTTATTGTGCAGGGTTCTGCTTTCCTGGAGAAGTCTGCTGCTGTAATTAAATCCCCTGTTCTTTTAGTTTTCAAGGTTTATTTTTGCTTTCTACTAGGGCCAGAAACAGTTGTTTCACCCACTAGGGCTCAAATGTACTGTTAAACTAATCTGATTAATCCCTGCAGCATGAACAACTCTATTTCAGTTTGAGGTTAAAGTGGCATTTTTGTAGTTTTCAGAGATGATGTGTTTACATGCTTATTGGTTAATGTTGGCCTTTTGTTCTTGTTTTGTTTTTAGGACTGCACTGTGGCTGACATGGAAGATAAAGTTCAGATTGTAGTAAGTACACATTTCTGCTGAAACTCAGCTGCCTGCATTCACATTTATTTCAGTGGCTTCTACACTGAGTGTACTGACAACAGCTTTCTGATCCCACACATACAAGCGTATCGTGCAAGTAAATATTGTTATGGATCATTTTGTGAATACTCTCGGCTGTCAAGAAAATCAGTGAAATTTGAACAGACAGATAGTATGTGTAATGGCATGGAGTCCAGTATAACTTAAAGTTTCATTGCACAATTTTTTTCAACAGAGATCTTAGACCACAGATTTTCAAGGGAGGGGTAGTACTATAGAATGATTAGAGGCTAAATAAACCAATTATGCCTGTGATGTACATTTAGTGCTTTAATAAGCAGACACTATGCCTTAATAAGCTTCTTCATGTAAACGAACTGCCACAGAACTGAAATTCTGACTCTGATTGTAGTTGAGCTTGAGTTTTCAGGGTTGTTTGAAGCAGCCTTGTGACTAAACAAGGAGTGTAATGGAATGCTTTTTATATTTTCTAACAGTTAATCATTGCTTCCTGCTTTTGACACGAACCAGGCTGTGCTCTTTGATAAGGCCTTACGCTAGCTCATAGATGCTTAGGAATTTAGTAGCACACTAACTAAAAATAATTTTGTCCGTAAATAATGAGACCACGTAAAAGGGATTTTTTTTTTTTTTTTTGCATCTATCTTTTTCCATTTGTGCACACCCACTCTGGAAATAGGTATTGTTGTTTGGAGTTCCCTTGTTTGAGCAGTTCCTCGCATTCACACTTAAGCATTGTTTTGATTTATTTTATTGCTGCTGTATAAATCTGATGTAAAATAAAACAAAAAGCATTAGAACTATTGTTTCCAGGGATCATTGTAATCCAAACCAATGTCTTCCTGCGAGACACCTCCCCTGTCTTATAATTATATATGTCTACTTTGAACGATTCTAAGCCCCTTGTGAAAGGTGACTTACCTTGGTGGTTCCCAAACTGTGCATACCTAACTACTGTACTAATCCTCCCTCCTCCTCCTCTCCCTGAAGCTTTGCTTCAGTTAACGTCAAGACCCCAAGTGGGACATTAATGAAATTTGTGAGTGTAGGGAGGGAAGAGATTTTTTGGACTGATTTTTATTTTTACTTCTGCTTAATTAGCTGTTCTGCTAGTTAAAAGTTCTACGAGACAAAGCTGTTCTGCCTCTGACTTTACTGACACACAGGCAAGGTCAGAATTCGCCTTTAGTTATAATGTTGGCTAGGGATCAGTTATGTTTTGGTCGCAAGGAAATATGAACCTTGCCTGCGTAAGCATTCCAGAAGAGGTCACTTCAGAGGCACAGTGGAGAGAAGTAATGCTGAAATGCTTAAGTGCTAGATATCCTACCTTATACAGTGAAGCTTTGTGCAGATAAGTCAGTGGCTTACTTTTTCTGACACATGGCTGATTTTATTCTCATAGCAGATGTAAAGAACAATATGAAAACATGTCAGTTGTTCCCACAGGGAATCGTAAAAGTGTTTCAAGGTTTTAATGGGTTAATTTTGATTAAACAAACCCCAAATTTGTTTATTTTTTTAAATAGAGGGTGATTTTAGCAATGTTAGTGATGAGGATGAATTGGCACTAATGGAAACGAGTTGTTTGTACTAGACTACAGTAAGAAGAAGGACATGCTGTAGAATAGATCTGTGTAAATTCGATGATTCTTGACTATGCTTTATTAGTGGACCAACTTTTAGAACTTGATTCCTTTACATTTTTGAAAACTGAAAGAGGAAGAAGCCAGGAGAGAAATATGTAACTGTTTTCTGTATGTTCTTTTTGTAGGCCAAGACTTTGAATGGCATTTGTGATAAAGCTATCCGATCAACTACAGATCCATTGATGAGCCAGTGTGCATGTTTGGAGGAGGTTCATTTAACCAACATTAAACCTGGGGAAGGCTTGGTAAGAACAGATTCTGGGGTGTCCTGATGTCCCCAGTGTTTAATAGTCTTGTGAATGCATCTAACAGATGTAGATGGGAAAAGTAGGGATGTATTGGTTCATAAATGATGAAACCAAGGTACTGGTCACCTCTTCTGGGGAAATCTATGCAATTATGAGTTAATAGCCTGTTGGTGAACTTTAATTTGGCATTCATATCATCAACAGTCACTTCGTCTGAGTTTGTCCTAACATTCACTCACAGCATTAACATACAGAGCCACAAATACTTGGTTCCGCCAGAGCTTTTATTTCTTATGTCAGCACTGTGGTTACAAGGCAGTCTGTATACTGACTTGTCAAGAGAAGTTGTAAAAGAGCATGTAGCCAATATTTGTAGCCCACCTGTATAAGTGTGCTTTGTATGGAGAGAGCTAGTGGCTATCTAGTAAAACCTCTAATTCTCTGGTGCAGGCCTGGCAGTAAGGAAATAAATTTTTATTCAAGGCCAAAAACTGACAAGGCAGCAGAACCAGCAATATTTGGTGTTACCAACTAGACAGTGTTTCTAAATTACATTCCGTATGTTAGGTGTTTTAAGTAATTAGAAATATTATAATTAATTACAGTAAAAGTGATCTGTGAAGAGGTTTAGACTGTTGTAATATTAGACCACACACTTTTCAAGGGAAAATTTGTGAATTGTTAAGTGTTTTTAATAATGTTTTGAGTCTGTTGCCAACAATTTAATCAGATAAGTTATGTGGGCTTTTGCCTTTAAACTTGTTTTTCATTTTCTGCTTACATTTAGGGAATGTACATCAAGTCAACTTATGATGGATTACATGTAATTACTGGAACTACGGAAAATGTAAGTGAAGTAAATGTAAATGAACTCAGGTAATCTGACACCTTTGAGTTTGTTTGACTTTTTTATACTTCTGTTTTACATATGACTTCCATATTGCTGCTTTAAATACTGTGTGATGCATCATTTGTTTATCCACAATTTGTAAATATTTTATGTCTGCATGTTTCACTGTTAGTCTAATTAATCCACCTTCTGCAAGTACATGACTTAGTTTGAATGCTTGGCATTAAAATAATTTCTTTAATAAGTTACTATATCTGCTGTTCTGAGCACTTATGGTATCTTGCTTTACAAACTCTTGAATGTATTTACTCTCTGCTGGAAAATGAGAATGTTTAGGTGGTAGTGTGTTAAATTCAGTAGTAAGTAATTAAATCGATGAACTGTCCAGTGACAAAATTACCTTGCAGAGTGAAAAGACCATGAAAAAGCAAGAGTTTAAGAGCAATCTGCTGCAAGGAAATAATTGGCATGACAGGCAGCTGTATCGATTGCTGCAGATGGTTGGTTGTTTTATTCTTACACTGTGAGTTCTCTGTAGCTGAGACGTTATTAAAGGCTTCTGGGCAGTCAGAGTGGACGACTGGCCAGCAGCTTAGGCTGGCGAGTGATGCTGTGGTGTTGTCAGACACGATGCTCTACAGGAGCAGTGACTGAAAGAAAAAAGAGCAATGGAACTTGGCTTTTCCAGTGATGCCTCTTTTTTGTTTCATTTTTTGGGTGTGGTTTTGTTGTTGTTGTTGTTTATGTTTGGTTTTTTGTTTGTTTGTTTTTATTTTCTTTATTCGTGAATAAGAAATAGCCAGTGGTTCTAGTTGTACCCCTGCCAGGTCCAGGGGCTGGGGAGAGTGGGTTGAAATCTGTACTTGCAGTTCAGAGTGAAAACTGAAAGCTTTTTTAGCTTTTATACTATTGTCATGGCATAACTCTGTATAGGATCTGCAACAGAGGTGAAGTCCACTTTCACAGCAATTTCAGCACCTGATAAATCAGAAAGAATGTAATGTTGACTGCTGACAGTCTGCCTGTGCATATAGGTCTCATTTTGGAGGCCAGGAGTGGGTCTGTATAGCTGTACAGCTGTATAGCTTCTATAGCTTTGAGTCTTGACCTAAACATCTGCTTCCCTTGGGGAAGCTCTTTCCTTTGGAACTCCAAAACTTTACAAGTGACTGAGAGATCTGCAAACAACTGATGTTTTTCTAGTGGTGTGGGATCATTTAGATGAGCCGGGCTGGTTCTTAGCTCAATTTTCTTGCTAGTTTTGGAATGGTATTCTAGTAGCTGTCTCCAGAAGCCAGTGTGTTGGAAAGCAGTGCAATTACATTTCAAAATTAACAGCACTGTACATTGGAAGGACTAAGGAAGTCCCTATATTTGACATCAGTCAGCCAAGAGGATTCCTGAGTTGTGCCATCCTACATGTGACTTCCCACGTCACATTGGCCTAGATCTAAACTTTGCTCTTTGCTCTGTTCTCACAATGTAATTGCAGTGTCTGCTGTGCTTGCTGGCACTTGTTATAGGAGTCCTCTGTGCAAGGGTCCCCCACCCTCCTCCAGACAGGCTGTTGATCGCCCAAAGGACAGCTTGAAATGAACATTGTTTTTCACAAACTTGACTTTGGCCCAGCATTTTTTTTTATGATCTTGGTTGACTCATACATGCAGCTTCCACAGAGGCATTTCCTCTCAGAGGAAGCAAGAAGACAATGAAGAAATGGGGTTACTCGTTATAGCTGGAGCCTCCCACAAATTCCCCCATGTTTTCTTCCCTTGTTGCACTGTTTATTTCTACAGTTTCTTCTAATAAAAAAAAGTTACTTGAGCTCTGAAGGTGTGAGGATGAGGAGAAGGGATTCCAAGTGCTTAGTTCTTGAGTCACAAGAAAGAGCTGGCCTGTGGCCAGGTGGTTACTCATAGGGTGGGGGGAAATGGGAGGAGAAGTTGTCCCATGGCAGGGGAGTAATATACCAAGGTAGTATGCCTGTGTGCTTGAGGTGTTGTCAAGGCTGGTCAGAGTTGGTGTGTTATAGCAGCGAAAAAGTTTTTAGTATCTGCAGCAGTCACTGGTGTATGGCACCAGCCACAGATAAGTCTAAATAAATATAGACACATTTAGCTGTTTCTCGCTAATGGTTCCCCAGAGCTTGGTTTTTGTTCCAAGAAAATTTTAGTTGAAGGTGTATTATTATTAGATAGATGTTTGAAAAATACCTGTCTACACATACTTAATGTATGTGAGCAGATATTTTTATCTGTTGACCTTGATATGATGCAGGCAGGTAATTTCACATTAAAGTTGATAGCTCTTATTTACATTAGGAAACAAAAAGGGAAAGTAAAGTGGAGCTGTTTGTGAGTTGGAGGGCTTTTGGTCCTTTGTGTTCCGTACATTCAAAATTCATAGTGTATTTTTATTTTTTTTAATCAATATACATTTATTTGAAATAGAAGTTTAAAATAACTGTTGTGTTAGGACAGAATTCTCTTCAGTCATCTCCCAGTGCTGTCTGAAGCTACAGTAGAAAAAAGGCAGTGCAAATCATCCCATTGACTTAAGCTGGGATTTGGCCTGTGACAAACGTAGGCTCTGCTTTCTCTATTTCCCTATAGTTCCAACAGTATAGAAAAAACAAAAATTGTTGGTTGAATTCATTTGCATTTCTCAAGCCATCAACAGATGTAATGTGTGGTCTAGCTGTGCAAGAATTTTCAGCAGTGCCCTTTGTTATAGATACAACCTTTAACTTAGCTTGCTGGGGGTTGTTATGCTGAAGCACGTGCCTCTTGTTTGCCTTTTTGTAGTCCCCTGCTGATCGATCTCAGAAGATTCATGCTGGTGATGAAGTGATCCAGGTCAATCGGCAAACTGTGGTGAGTAACAAACAGCCTTACCCACCTTCCCTTACTCCTTGCTCAGCAAAGCTTGCTCCTCCCCACAGGTTCTGAATGGATGGGGTCAGGAGGTGATCCTTGGTTTTTGCGATATTTTAATAAAATAAATAAGCATCATTTCATGTTTAAATGCTGTATGCATCATATTAAAAATATTTCATGTTGTATTTGAGGCCCATTTTAAAATGCATTGTTACAGTCTAAGTGAAATGCAGAAAGAAAATGGCTTTTAAAAACACCCAGCTATATATCAAGTTGTTTGCATCTGGGAATTTAGATAAAATGATTACATTCCTTTTTTTTTATAGGTAAACAATGCCTTTCAATGTAAGAAAGAAACGTGCCAAAAGTAGATTACTGTGACTCCCTATATTACTCAATTTGAGCACATCCATGCATCCTTCTAGGACTGGAGCCGAGGTACAAAGAGGTACTCTTGATATCTCGGTGTTAAATTTACAGCTTAAGTAGTGGTCTTTCTTTGAAACACCAACAACAATAAAAGAACCACCTTCCCAAAAAGGAGACTTCAAATTTTTTTCTTCATTCTGGATTTTTTTAATCTCTTTTTGTCTCTTCAGTTTCATGTTAAAATACTCAAGTTTGTCTTGGGGGATTCAGGTTATTCTTTGATGTCTGCCTTCTCTCCAGGTTGGATGGCAATTAAAAAATCTGGTGGCAAAGTTGCGAGAGAATCCTGCTGGAGTTAGGCTGCTACTTAAGAAACGTCCTACTGGCTCTTTCCATTTCACTCCCGCTCCCCTAAAGAACCTGCGCTGGAAACCACCTTTGGTGCAGGTGAGAGGCAGTCGCCTCAACTCTAAAGTTGGGGTGGGAGTGCCTTCATTGCACCTTGAGAAATACCACAAATGGTACCAGATACTTGTGTTTAAGTATTGGTCAAGGGAGGTTAGGTGAAATGGCTGTCCCCTTCTGGTTCCTAGATAAAAGGGAAAATGTTCCTGCTTCCCCCCCTCCCCTCGCCCAGCATAATGCCTTCTTGAAACACAAAGGGACTAGGTGTGTTGAGCATTTTAATCAGTCTGTGTGCTGCTGGGAGAACTTATCTAAGGCAAAACTGCTGAAACTGGCAGTATTCATCAGCACAGAGTAATATATGCTTCCTCTATTTAGCAGAGTAATGTGTTTACTGAAATAACTTAGAATATTCCATATATTTATCCCCTTTTTAGTCTGGTGAAGGGTGGGAATGACAATGTTTTTCAAGAAGTTATTTAAACTGCTTTAACATTTGGTTGTTGTGCAATTCACAAATTGGGCAATGAGGAGAGAAATGACGTTAATAACTCTTAAATAACCAAGTTGAGGAATGACTTTTTGTATTATGGAGCTTAGGACTTAATCCTTACAGGAGGAAATAGGAGAGGTGGATTTGATGAGTGGACTGTCTGATGAATGAAGAATTGGTTGGATGGGCAGAAGGGAAATGGCTCAATATCCAGGTGGAGATTGGTGACAAGTGGTGTCCTTCAGAGGTCTGTACTGGGACCAGTGCTGTTTAATATCTTCATCAATGACATAGACAGTGGGATTGAGTGCACTCTCAGCAAGTTTGCAGATGGCACCAAGCTGAGTGCTGTAGCCGAGACATCTGAGGAATGGGATGCCATCCAGAAGGACCAGGACAAACTTGAGAAGTGGGCCCGTGTGAACCTCATGAGATTCAACAAGGCCAAGTGCAAGGGTCCTGCACCTGGGTCATTACAACCCCTAGTATCAATACAGGCTGGGGATAAGGAGTTTGAGAGCAACCCTGTGGAGAAGGACTTGGTGTATGAAAAGCTGAACATGAGCCAGTAATGTGCATTCGCAGCTCAGAAAGCAAATCGTATCCTGAGCTGCATCAAAAGTGTGACCAGTGGATTGAGGGAGGTGACTCTGCATTTCTGCTCTGCTCTGGTGAGACCCCACCTGCAGTACTGGGTCCAGCTGTGGAGCCCTCGGCGCAAGAAGAATGTAGACTTGTTGGAGTGTGTCCAGAGGAGGGCCAAAAATAATTGGAGGGCTAGGACACCTCACCTATGGTGAAAGGCCAGGAGAGTTGAGGTTGTTCAGCCTGGAGAAGAGAAGGCGTCAGGAAGACCTTATTGCAGCTTTTCAATGCTTAGAGGGATGGGCTCTAAGAAAGATGAGGATAGTCTTTTTAGGAGGGCCTTTTGCAGTAGGCCAAGGGGGAATGGTTTTAAACTAAAAGAGAGTAGATTTAAACTGGATATAAGGGAGAAGTTATTTACAATGAGGGTGATGAAACACTAGAAGAGGTTCTCCAGAGAGGTGGTGGACGCCACATCCGGAGAAACATGGAAGGTGAGACTGGAGCAACCTCCTCTTGTTAAAGGTGTCACTGCTTACTGCAGGGGGATTGGACTAGATGACCTTTAAAGGTCTCTTCAAACCCCAAACATGCTATGATGCTGTGAAATAACCTAACTGAATCTAAACTGATTACCTGAAAGAAG
>NW_009729351.1:0-9981 GCF_000703405.1 Apaloderma vittatum | reverse complement strand
GTGAGGATAATTTATCGATCTGTGAAATGCCAACGATTATCACAAGTCTTGATGCAGCAGATTTCTCTCAAAGTAGGTAGAAGATGTGAACTTGAATCCTTTGTCATCCTTTCACCAATGCCTATGTTTTGTTTTTGTGGCATCATGCCTGTCATTTAATCAGAGCCCAAGTTGAGAGGCGTCCCTGCCCATGACAGAGAGGTTGGTTAGATGGTCTCTAAGGTCCCTTCCAGCCTAGGCCATTCTGTGATTCTGTGAAGGAGAACAACTATCACCCTGTGAGTTTTCCAGGGTTGCTCAAAGAAGGACTGTGTTACTAGTGTGATCCGAAATATAGACTGTGCCAAGCAGCATTTCCTGGGGGGAGTGAGTGATTGGAGAAGCCTGTCGACAGTTCTGAGCTCCAGTGTTCCTGATCAGTAGAAGGCAGATGCTTGTGCAGGGGTTCCATTAACTGAGTGCCCAGAGTGAAAGCCTAGGCATATCTTTGTGGAAAAGGAGAGAGTGCACTCCTCTTGCCTGACAAAGGTGAAAGGGTTCTTCAAGCCTTTGCTCTCCTAGAAGCAGACAGGAGCCTGGGATGATGTTTGGGACATAGAAATGAGCCACAGAGAGTAAAATGGCAAACTTGCTCAGATGAGTGATACTAAATACATTGTTCCTTTGCTTCCTTTACTCTGGTTCTATCCCTTGATGCAGTATGTGGTGACCTTTACGATATTCTTGCCTATGCCCAAGGCATTGGACTATATGGAATAAGGGTAGTGTGTGCTGGCTTTGTAGGTGTTGCAGATCATATCTGTATTTAACAGATTGCGTTATTCTAATGGATCTAAAAATAGAACAAAAGGGTTTGTCCCTGTTGCTTTTTCTGTTGGTGGAATTTGCAGGAAAAATAAAATTGGAAGAGCAAAATATTCTTGAGCAATGCATTACCCGTGATAGGATTTCTGTAGGAGGGACTGCAAAGCTAGCCAACGCTGGGGGTGGAAGAAAATGTAAATGCTTAGAGTTTTTAATGTGCTTAGTAAGCATAGAAATAGTAATTCACTAGGGGATGAAAAGGTACTCTGATTATTGAATTATCCTTTTGAGGATGATAAATCGATGTTCAGATGTTTGATACCTGTCTAATGTTTCAGACCACTCCTCCGCCAACCTCAACTCAGTCACCAGAAAGCACCATGGATACCTCCCTGAAAAAAGAGAAGCCAGCCATTTTGGATCTGTACATACCACCTCCACCAGCTGTTCCATATTCTCCTCGGTATGCAAATAAACATGTACTACTGAACAAAACGCTCCTTATTACACTTGTTTCTGTGCTGGCTTGCTGTTAAGAGCTCTGTGCAGATTAGCCTGAGGAAACTGCAGGTCTCAAAGACTTTCTTCTATAAATATAAATGCATAGGAGAGTTGCTTAAGTTTACATTTAAGCTACCAGGATCATACCAGATTTTATTATTAGAAGATTGTGAGCCGCATGTATCATAGTTGTTCCCAGAACATGAATAGATGTCATCCTTGGTTTTGTGAGGGGGTTATGTTTTTGATTTTAAGTCTGACTGCACGTAGCAAGAAGCAAGTAATTTTTATCTGTAACTTTTTCCACTATGGGTTTTTTTGTGTTGTTATTTTTGGATTTTGGTGTTTTTATTTTCTTAAGCAGGTTAAGTAACTGATGTGATACAATTTAAACCAAGTTGGTTTTTATGCTTATAAAACAGAAATGTTCCCACTGAAGGGAAGGGAAAGTCAACTCGTTTAACTTTTCTTTTTTTTCTTTACCCTGCAGTGTAAGCTGTAAAAATGCAGATCTGTGTACACAAAATGTGGTGTAAGGAGGTAGTGGGTGTGTGCTATGGCTAGCTTTTGTTTGTTCTCAAGTCCCTGTTACTCATGCAAGAATCCTGCCAGCTGACCTGGGAAGGTGACGGACAAAAGAGTTTTCAGGCAAGCAAGCTCTGTGCCTGTGCTGACACTCCACTTTTAAGTGGAGACAGCTAAGCATAGAAACTCTGACCTTTTGCTGCAGGACTCATGTGGGAGAAGAGCTTGCCTCCTGCCATGTAAGGCCTCATACAGAGACAGAGGTTGTACTACTTTAGTCTTTGGGGCAGTGCCGGGCAAGAGGGGTATCTTTACTGAAGTTGGACTCACCTTGACCTGCTTTGTCCCTGTTCTTCATGTTCATTTCTGCTTGGTTGTTTAAAAAAAAAAGAAATGATAAAATCTCTTGGCATAAAAGTAGGTGTATAGATTTAACATGCCTCAGTCTTTTCTTTAAATTGTTATATTTCAAGGACATTGTTTATCTTTAGTAAAGTGTCACAAATTTACATCTAGCTTCAGGTGCCTTTAGATTTGAATCCCTGCTGACAAGGAAGTCTCCATGTGAGCTGTAAAACTTGTTCTGAATGAAGTGTGGAAAGCAGAAGGCTTCTTGACTTAACTTTTAAAGAATATAAATGTGGGAAGCCATGGCAGCCAGGAGGAGGAAAACCGGCAGTTCTTTCACCTCCCGTCTGCCTATTTAATTTGATTTCTGCATGTTTTGCTCTTCTGTTAAACTGCGGTGCATTTGTGTGTTCGTTTCTTTGGTTTTGGCCCTCATCATCCTATTCTCTTTCCTTCCTTGCATGGATCTTC
Organism: Apaloderma vittatum; assembly: GCF_000703405.1. Taxonomy (NCBI): domain Eukaryota; kingdom Metazoa; phylum Chordata; class Aves; order Trogoniformes; family Trogonidae; genus Apaloderma; species Apaloderma vittatum. Next base: position 7,332 of record NW_009729351.1, on the reverse strand, counting down.
TCTGGTCCACACTGAGGAGTCAGAGAGCAGTGGCTGGTTTCCCTCCCCACGGCACAGTCTCCACACGGGGGTGTTGTAGGAGAGCGCTCCTCATGGTTGTGGTGTAATGCTTCTAGTTATGCTGTGCAGTTTTTAGTCCCTGAATCTCCATAAAGAGCTCCCTCCCATTCACTGATTACCAGCATTGTTCTTGATGGAGAGGTGAAAAAAAATGGTGGGCATTGGTCAGGAGGCTCTTGTCAATACTGGGGTATGTATGTGCTTAGACACTCAGCTCTACGTGTTATACCTGATTTGACTGATGGTTGCTTCAAGCAGTAAGATTATAGCACGCACAGGGAAGGAGAAAAAAACCCAAATGGGCAAATCTTAGCTTGGAGTGTAGCTTTTCTTCCAAAAGTACTCCCAAGGACTGATTCAGAGGCTGTTTCTGGCCTTTGGAATGAGGGATTGCTCTGGGAATGGAGTTTCTGCAGAAAGTGCTCAAAATGGCCTCTCTATAAATTTATTACTGAAACTTACGGAGGTCTCACTTTTGGATGAAGAGAGAAAGTGATGAATATTCAGTGGCAGTTACTGGACTCTTATGACTGAAAAGTTTAGTCCCTCAGGTGGAGGCAATGGGTGATGCCATCACACAGAGATGGACAGATCTATGTGTGCCCTCATCTGTCACAGCTGGGTACTCCACAGGCAGTGAATTGGGAGCTTTGACACCCTCAGGGCAGAAAGGTCTTGTTTCTCGGAAGCTTTTTCGGGGAGTGTACCTCTAAACTTCTGTATGTTAAATTACTGGCTCATTAGAAGTGAATTAGCATGAGGGGGGGTATAGCTTTCTTTTCTCCTTGGTAAATATGTTTTGTAATGAAGTCTTAACCATCACCTGACTTGGTTTTTTTCCAGCTTATTTGCAGCACAATGTCAGTTGTCAGGAGCATGTCTGGGTGCTAGAAGTATCCTTCAACCTACTCACGTCCGTTGCATGAAAATCTTTTAAGCTACTAACCAAAGTGAAATGTACTTTCAGAGACGAAAAGGGGAGTTTTGTATATGGAGGAGGCACCAAACTCAGCCAGCCACTAGCTGTGTCCAAGGGCGCCGAGTCTCCCAATTCTTTTCTGGATCAGGAGAGTCGAAGGCGAAGGTTTACTATTGCTGATTCAGATCAGTTGCCTGGGTATCCCATGGAAGTAAATATCCTACCAGCTAGGATGAGGGAAAAAACACAGTCCTATGGTGAGTTCATTCCTCTTTTGTTGTTGCCATTATGATAAATGCTTTGGCCAGTTTGGAATAATTCGTGTTAGAAAACTGTTTGTTAGACTTGATAGATATTTGCAGGCCACTTAGCTCAGTGGGTTGAGTGCAGTGCTGAAAACACCGAGGTCCCGGGTTCGATTCCTGTTCAGTCCCCATGTGTTGCCTGATCTAGTCAAGAGGTGGCATCCCTGTCCATGACAGGGGCGTTGGATTAAAACGATCTCTGCGGTCCCTTCTAGCCTAGGCCATTCTATGATGATTCTGTGATATTAAGGGCAGTCTGTGCAAATTGTGAATGTGAATTCCACATCTGAAATGCTGCTATTTCTTTAATGAATGTCATTCAGCTGGTCTCTACTGCTGCAGTTGGCCGTTTCCATGGGTGTTTTGGTTATAACTTTTGGTCATTATGTCCACTGCTGCTGTAAATGAGCAAGAGTAGCATGACTGTTCAGTCTCAGCATACTGCTTTCTTATATTTCACCAGTGGAAGTGTCTTGAAATATTTTTTTTTTCTGCAGTCTCTGCTTGTGCTTAATTGTGAAAAGTGTCAATGTAAAAATTTATTTCCTAAGCTTAATGTATTCTGTGTTGCCTTTAGGAAAACCTCGTCCTTTGTCAATGCCTGCTGATGGGAGCTGGATAGGAGCTGCAGAACCCTTCTCTAGGCCACGAGCACCAGGGAGAAAAGGCAAGGTTTTAGGTCTCGTCCCTCTTTCTCTTCCTTCCCTCTCCGAAACTTTCTTGGTGTGAACTGTATGGAAGTGCTTAAATTAGGAATGGAGGGTTAGTGTCTGCATGTTGCTGAACTGATACAAGATGATAGTTTTTGGTTTTAGCAGGGATGCTGTATAGTAGTTGTGAAATTTTTGAGGCTGTTCAGCACTGGGGCTCAAACTTTTGTTGTCCCATCATGGAATTCTTATGAGTGTTAAAGGTAGTCTAGTATGACTGGGGCAGATCTGTACTTGTCCTGTTATAGCACAGGTTTACCATTTTGTTTTTTCACACACCCCTTTCCCTTTTTTTTTTTTTTTTTACTTTTTTTTATTGCTTACTTTTACTAAGTCTTTCTGTTCATTTAGCTCACTGTGGCAGCTGTTGTAGAAGCGATTCTTCTCAAAAGTAAAATGTAAGGCTTTTTAGGAGTTACTTTTTGCTGCAACTGCTGTTAGAAAACAAGAAGTGTCACAGAATGGGAGGGTCATAGAAGCTCATAATGTTGAGTGTTAGGTTGGGTGGCTTTTTTTCTTTCTTCCATTGCCCTTCTCTCCCTCCTACCCTCCCTTTTACATCTGAAAGGCTGAGTCCTGTCAGAGTGAAAAATAAGAAAGGATGACGTTTATTCTTGAAACCAGTTGTGAAAGCTAATGTAATTCTAGGAAAATGGAAGCTAAATTAAGTTATTGTAATGAATAACAGAAGCTGATGACAGGAAGCATCAACCTGGAGAGATATTAGAAATGAGCTAACTAACATGTCTAACAGAATGATCACCAGGTGGCAGGACTGGTTTTTGTGTGTATGGTTCGTTCTTTGGTTTTGCTTTTGGTTTTGTGTTGGCTTTTTTAATACATGAAATATACTTAAGTGCTGAAGGCTTGTGTGTAAGCTGTATTGGGCAAGAACAAAGGCCTGTCCAGCCTACTAGGATGTCTCTAGCAGCTGTCACCACGGTCAGGTGTCTAGGGAAGAGTAAAAACAGAAAATATCACAAATCAATTGTCAAAACCAGGGAAACACTTCAACTGAAAAAAATTGTAGCTTTCAAATTACTCATGGGTTATGTTCAAATAAACATGTATTCAACTCTAGTCTATCAGGATCTTGAATGACACGTTATGAGAAGGTTTGTTAGGTCTTACTCATGATAGTGATTTGCATGAAGGTAGTCTGTACTAGCAGTTTTGGTGTGTGTGAATCTGGAATTTAACAGCCAAGCAGTATCCTCTCTGAGAATTTATTATGCCGGTTTCCGTATTGCTTAAAAAATATTAAAGGTGCAAGAAGTCATAAATCTTTTTGACAGCTGCTTATGTCCAAGTGTGTTATGAAAGGTAACCAGTAGTTAGGTAACATGAACTGTTAATAGAAGATTATGAAATCAGCAATAATTAGTTTTCTTCCTCCTGTTTGTACAGGTGAAGATGTCCTCTGCAGGTACTTCAGTAATGAAAGGATACCCCCAATCATTGAAGAAAGCCCCTCCACACAACACCCCCTCTCAAGGCCAGTGTCTGACAAGCAGTTAGTGAGAGGAACTGATTATATTCGAGGCAGCAGGTGTTTTATGAATACAGACCTTCACAACAGTGCAACAATTCCTTTTCAAGAGGAAGGTGCTAAAAAGTCTTCCGTTACATCGTCCACAAAATCTTCCTCCGCAGAGCCCTCACTGCTGGTCAGTTGGATCACGAGACTGAAGTTGCTGACTCATTGACTATTGTTCACAGGACTGTTACCAAGTGCCTTTGCTCACCAGTCAGACTTCTCTACTTTTCAGCTTAAATGATGCATAGTGACTAATGCAGTGTTCTTTTCCTGGAGAATCTTACCATTTTGCCTTACTGTTTGTGATGTCTTGATGAATCAGAGGGCTTCATAGTGCAAGGAGGGAAGAAAGAAAAAGATCATGATCCTCTTCCTGGCCAAAAAGCTGAGGGCATCTATTCCCTCGAAATGAGTAAAACTTCAGTAACATAAAAGGCCACATATGAGCTGAAATAATGATTCAGAGGAAATCGTTGCATTACTGTGAAGTCCTGTGACATTTAAGTTGTCTGAATGCTCAGAGGCTGGTGTGACTGGCTGAGTGTCACAAGTACGAAATGCTCAGCAGAAGTTGTGTTACTCTCCTGACTAGGAAAGATAAGCAAGGAAGCAGCGGTTTCGTGCAACATAGTGATGGTGTTGCAAGTACTGCGTGAGGTCAACCTTGTGAGGAAGAAGGAGTAGTGTTGCTGTTCTTTTTCTGATATCCAGAGATCTTAACGAAGTCTTAGGAGGAGAATTCTCTTATTCAGAGATCTTAGGAAGTTGGACTAATTTAATTATAAATCAATGCAACCTGATGTATAATCCAGCTTATTAAAATCACAGTACAAAACAAAAGCACTAAACAACTGCAGTGCTTATCTGTAAAGGTATATGGATTGCTACAACATGCCAGCAAAATGCATCTGTAGAGGTGGTAAAAGAATATATATATATATTTCCTTAATTGTTTAAGAATTATTTGCTGTTAACCAAAGTAAGCTTTTAAAGACAGTCCTGTTGGACTTGCAGGAACTTTTACAGTGGTTCAGTTTTTGAATGCTGTGTTGTTTTTCTGAAAAATATGTGCTATGATACATTGCAAATTGTAAGTCATCTTGCTATTTTCTATATAGCTCAAATTTTTCCCCCTTCAGAATTTTAAATTAGCATTGGATATTTTGGGAGGAAAATAAAAGTCGTTTTAACGAAAGAAGAGGATATTAAAGAAGTATTGTTTAAAACAATGTACATAAGACTGTTAGTAAACAAACAGTTGTGTTTAAAGTAATTTAAATGTTAAATATAGTTGTATATTTTTTTTACAGTTGGATAATTTGTAACTTCCTGTCTGCGGTACTGGGCACAGATTAGTCAAATGAAAAGAAAATGAAAGTATTTTGTGTTCCCTGCTAATTGCAAGACTATTTTTGTAGATGAAATATTGCCAACAGCCTTTACTCCTTTGGTCTTGATGAAACGAAAAAGAATTTATATTTAATAATTGGCGGGCAAAGAAGGAGGTTAAATGCTAGTTTGCACTTTGGACTTGGGCAGGAATTGTATGTGATAACACAAGTGTAAAAAAACATACTGTAATTCTGGCCCTGGAAATGTGACTGTTCTACTGCAACAAGCTTAGGAAATTGTGCCACAGCCCCACAGAGACAAGAGTCAGGCTGTTAAATTCAGTGCTCAATTAATTACTTTAGAATATGACTCACTGGTAGTTTAGGTGGGGGCTAGTTAGGACCCTTCTGATCGAAGTGGATTATAGTATGTCTGTCTTGTGCTGCTCCTCTCTGCTTCCTGAGACAGGCAGCCTTTACTAGTGTTGTGGCCAAAGCCAGCTGCTGTGCAGCTGAACCCTAGACCTTGCTGGTCCTGCCCTTGGGAAGGCGGCTGGAACTGCCATGCTATAGGCACTATGGTGTGGTATAGTTCAGCCCCAAACTGAATGAGCTGTTTTAAATTAAATCACAGTAACTGAGCTAGATTAAAGTCAGAGATGCTGTCTAAACAAGGCTTTAAAATGGAGCTTTTGCTTATCTTCAATGTCCTGTTTTCTGTGGTTTAAGAATGAATGGGGAAGCATCATGCATATTGATGTGGAAGAAACTATGGATGTGCTTGGTTTATCTGGGTTGCACCTGGGCACATTTTTAAGACCTTGAAAATTTTATTTTATTTGTTTGGTTAGGTCCGCATGATGTTTCATCTAGGAGTAGCAAAGTAAGCTTGTCCTAATTTAACATGTAGTTTTAAATCACTTCAACTGTGAGCAAAGAGGAGTTTGTAAGCATTTAAGCAGAACCAAACTTTCAACATATGCCTTGTTGTCTAAATACAAACTAATTCCCCCAAGTGTTAGGTTTACAGTAGGACTCAGTGATCTTAAAGATCTTTTCCGACCTAAATGGTTCTATGATTGTTGATAGATTCTTGGCCATTGGAGTGTATGTATGCAGAATAAATATAGCAGAACTTGATATACCTGTTTTTATTGCAAAAACCACATCCTTGCTATTGTGAACTTTACCATGTGCTCAAGCTACCTTGATTTCTTGGTACACTTGTCTAAAAATACTTCACCATGCTAAAAACCTTTTAATGTAATATACAGTATTTCTCTGGGAAGCTGGCATTTTATTGACCTCAGCAGAAGTTTTTTGCCCCTCTTTGCTTATCAGATAGAAAAGCTCCGATAGCTGTTCTCAGTAGTAATAGATAGGCTGTATTGGACTGCAGTATGAATTATAGGTATTGAATGCATGTGCTCTTTTCCCGCCCCTCTACCTCTCACGACGTCTTAATGCAGCCACTTCACTTGTGGGAACAAGCAGTTTATCGCGGTGACCAAAAATGTGGCCATATCTCTGGTTTTTGAAACTAGAGGAGCTAAGTGTGGTTGAAAGACTTATGGGAGCAGACTCTACTCTTTGTAATATCTGTAAACTAGAGTGTTTTTTCCTCCTATGCTGGTGACATTGATTACCAAAATGCAAATACATCAAGAAAACTTGGAAGAACAATAAAAAAGACAAGTGTCACTTCACATGCTTGATAAAAGTGAGTTAAACACCAGATCCATTTTTCCTTTGCCTATATAGCTCTCCAAAACATGTTGACGTTTCAAATGTGTGCATATTTTTAAAGACCTGATCTGATGTTGCTGCACAGGGGTAGCTGTTAAGGTACTAGCCTCAAGATTCTCCTCTAATATACTTTTTTACTGGCTGCTATTGGGCTTTGTGGTTTTGCACTTGATACTCACTCTAGAAATCTTGATTCAAAGTGAAAATTTTAATTGTTTTAATTGACCTATTTTGTCCCTTTTCCTGAGAGAAAGAAAGGAAAAGAAGGGAATGTCTATGGGAGACAGATGTTCATAAACTATGTCAAGTTCATGGAGAAGTAACGATTCCCTTTCTTCCTGCATGGGGAGGAGGTCTGAAGAACTTGGGGAAGGCTGTAAGTCCATGGCCACCTGCAGCACAGGTATGTCAAGGGAGGACCACTACTCCATAGTCCTCTGCTGATCAAGACTATTCTTTACCAGTATGGCCAACCCTAGCAGAAGAAGCCTCACTTATATCTTCAAAGACTTTCTGGCAGCTGCTTTGCCTATGAGTATGTCACACCAAAACTGCTCCGTCCTGTGGAGCCTCTTGCTATGTGGAGTGACTGTATGTGGCTCTGAGAGTTGACCATTAAGCAAGGGTGTTTCTTGGCTCAGGTATGCACAGTATCTAAATGATTTCTTTACCAGACAAGGAAATATATAGCTCCCTTTTGTTTCCTTTTGTTTCCTTTTGTTTC
>NW_009729350.1:18969-33494 GCF_000703405.1 Apaloderma vittatum | reverse complement strand
ACACACACACACACACACACTCTACTCCTTCATATTACAAATATTCCATGTTTTCTTTTCTACAAAAGAGTATGATTTTCTTCATTTTTACGTATACTGAACCAAGAATATCTACTGGAAAAAAATGAAAGGTGGTTGGCTGCTTGGAGTTTTTTTGAGTTTTTGTTAGCTGTGCATATTTTAAAAGGAGTTTTCACTGTGAGATGACATTTCAAATGACTTTTCTGTCATCCAGTCATACAGACATAGAGCTACTGTGTGTATATTATTAAACAATGCTTATATGCCATTTAAATGGTCAGAAATTCATTCATGCAAGCCCAAATATAGGATATGGCTATTTTTATGGTAAATACCTTTGGAAAACAATAGCTTTTACCTCAGTAATTATTTGGCATGATAAAAATGAAGTCAAATAAACTCAAAAAATAACAGAAGAGATTTGTCTTTTATAGTACCTTGTTCTGCAGCTATTCAACTCATACAAAATAATAACTTCAATTGAGTCTTGCTCACTTTTACTCAAACTAAATAAAACCTTACACTACAAGTGCGACACAGTTCAATGATACTGCTGTTGAATTCATGATTTGGACTTAGATATCATCCTAAATTTGGCGTATTTGAAATGCTGACAAATTTTAAGTTTTTGAAATACTGGATAACATTGAAACATTGAAGTCTGGAGCATTTCTATGGAAAGTCTGGTGCTGCTGAAATGGCCATTTTTATTGTTTGTGATGTAGACCTTTTCAGGCTCATTTTGTGCAGAGGATTAAATAATATTAAGATGAATTCTTGAGTTAAATATCACACACTGGGCATGCAATGAGATACTCTGTTGTGTGGAAAGATAGTAAGACAGAAGAACTTACTTAATAGTATCATAAAGTTAGCAGCTTCAATACCTTGAATTAAAAAAAAGGACAAAAATTCTGGCAGTTGACTGGACTCTTTGACTGAAAGAACCCATGGCTTGTTTCAGTATGACAATGAGACAAAAGAGAAGGATCACAGAATACAAATATAATTTAGGAACTAATGATTTGACTAAGTCTTTGTTTATACACTTTAACGTTACCTCAGCAAGCAAGCTAGTAATACAGTTCATAATAACCTGGGATGAATCAGAATAAATTATTGACTGCAAAAGACTTGTCCAATTGTCAAGTCTTTGTTTAGAGGTTGTAGCAAAAGAAAACTAAGGAAAAATAACAGCAACGAAATTAGTTTCTGAATGTTGTGGGATGCAATGAAGTTGCACAAGCTCTAGTTTGTTATTGACAAGATAACTGTTCCTTTTTTTGTGTAGACACAAAATTGTTAATCCTATACTTCAAAAAGTATGATGTTTGTATTAGTTGTATGCAGTGGTTATGATTTTTTCTTTCATGTTGCTTTAACTATGTGCTGCTGTTTCTTGCAGCTGGATGAAGAAGCCTCGCTGTGGTGTGCCTGACCAAACAAGAGGTAGCTCCAAATTTAACATTCGTCGGAAACGCTACGCGTTAACAGGACAGAAATGGCAACACAAACATATCACTTACAGGTACCAGAGATATTCATATAGATATATAAGTGCAAACTTCTAAATTAAATGTATATAATTTTCTGAAATATTTTTCAATATTTTTAGAAGTTTATTATTAATATGCGATACAACAATGCTGATTTGGATACATCTTGGATAAGAATGTATGTCCTATGTTAGAATCAAATTATTTTCTTGGATTAAAATTGCATGACTTTCATAACTGGTAAATTTTCTGAAGCTTTCAGCATTGATTTAACACCTAATATGTCCTTAACCTTACTTTTGAACCCGCTTGGCAGCTTCTCAGGGAACAATTGCACTGAAACTAGAAGCACTGTAATGAAACACAGCTCTCTAATTTCAGTATGTAAAATAGATTATAGAAAGGAATCAGTCTCTGCGAAATGTAGGTGCCTACAGGTCTGTTCTAAGTACAAATGAATTTGATTATAATTTGGTGAGTCACTGACCCAAGCATTTTGTGCCTACATGATTATGGGCATAGAGGTATGTGCGGTAGTGTACATCTGTGTAACTGGAGTCTGGCTTGTAGTTTACCCAATATGTCGCCTACTGTCAAAACTGGTCTTCACAAGGAAAGTTAGATACAAACTGTAATTGCTAGAGCTCTGTCAACCAAAGAAAATGTCATGTATATAATATGAAATTCATAATTTGTCAGCAAACCAAGTATTCCAATATAGCCTGTTTGAAAATTTTCACAGCCTCGCTGGGATTCCTTTAATATCTAACAAGGATAAGTTCTGAGAGATAAAATAGTTTTCAAATTCATTAGCCGGTAACATTATTCATGAACCCATGTAAGTAATAAATTTTAAGTTCATAAGGTCTAATGGTCATACAGACTGTTCTGCATACCACAGTGAAGATACAATTTTATTAGTAACTGTATCAATACTATGGCTTATGTCTGAACTGGAAATTTCTGTTTCAAAACATTACACATTGATACAACTTTGAGCAATAGAGAACTGACTGTTTTGAAATTATTATGTCGCGTTAGCTGGAGTCCTTTATTGTTAAACTAAATGTAATGCATAGTTGGTTAGAATAAGAATGCTCACCTACAGCACTTTACATTTACCTGCATTTTAATGTAGTGTTTGTGCACACGTATGACAATGTCACTACACCTGCAAATACGGTTTTCTATCACTCTGATTTGTACAAAGTCTGCTTCTCTATTTCATTACAGGGTTTTTTACAACGGTCTGAATCCTACCACTTGTGTATAACTTCTGCACTGTCACCTAAGGCATTATTCATAATAACAAACGAGGGTGCCTGGTATTAAACTATGTGGCAACTATCTAGTAATCTTTGTCACTTTGAAGAATTTATAGCAATCCTTTACCTCCTGCCTTCTCTCTTGTACAATGTTCACTCTCTCACTTTGACAAGACCTCCAGTCAACCAGAGCTTTGAGTTACAGACCAAAAGACATTTAAAGTAGAAAAATCAAATTTTGTTTGAATAAAAATATGATATTAATCTTTATGACTTTAAAAAGGACTCAAAGCAAATAGGGTCAACAAAAATAGGAAAAAAATGAGAAAAATTGTTTACATGCTTCTCCTCACCTGCTTTTTTCTTCCCAGCGATTCCCTGCTTACAGGCTTAATAACTAGTTAACTGAATGACATTTTAAGTTGCTTTGTTCCTTAAACTTTTGATAAAATCTCTAGCATCACTTGTCTGCTCAATTTTTCTCAGTGACACTTCTCAGTCTCTTTATAACCTGCAGTTTTCCAGCTGCCCTCTGTGTTTTGCTGCCCAGTCTGAAGGGTGCCCACTAAGCAAGTTTTATAATTCCTCCTAAGAAAGAGTGATTGCTCCCTTCTTAGAGTGTCTGCTACCTCTTCTACCTTTCTGGAAACGAAACCCCTCAAAAACCATCCCCAGAACCATGCATTGCTGTTAAATAGGTGCAATTCCAGTACTGAGGGGAGCCCTTTGGAAGAGACCAAAAGCTACATTTACCACTTACTATCTGTATGGCTACTTGGTCTTAGAGCATGTCCTCAGATGGTCTATTTAAATGAAATAATTATCACTTCAGGCAAAACATCTAGACATTAATAATAGAAAAATAGAATTGAGATCACATATGAATGTACTTTAAACTGTGTCTACTTATGTACTGCATTACTTATCCTTTCACTCCCTCAGGGAATGCAGCCTTCCTGCTTATCTGAACTGGTGAATAGGGTGCTTGTTAGAATTTCTCTTTCTAATGAGGTCACCCATAAATATTACTTACTGCATCTTTTCTGCCTGGTGTAGTTCATGCCAGTATACTTTGTAAACATTATTAGTAGATATGTTGTATATTAACATGAATTTAGAAAAAGAGAAATAGAAAGTGATTATTTGAACCTTTTTACCATCCAGAAGAGCATAGGTGTGAAGGAGAACATATAGAGTACATGAAAATTATAGTCCCATTACAGAACAAAGACCTTAATGGTCTTGCTTCTTTCTTAGTGTTTTAGACCATATCAGATTACACAACAATCTCTGAACATTACATAGAATGAGAGAAGAAATCTATGAAACCTATTAAGGGGGTTTTATTTTTTATATATATTTTTTTAATGGGATTGTTTACAAAGCCTCTTACGAGTCTCTCATAAAAAAACAACACACTTTTTCTTTTGCTAGGGAGGTAAATCATCCAGTACTTTAAAGAAGGAGCACCACTGTGAATCAATAAAGCAATTAGCTTTATAAAAACAGAACATAAATGTTTATATGTCCTTTTTAGACAGAGAGATATTGAATATAAAGTCCTCCTGACCAGAATTTTGGACATAATATTAATGATTTTAACTCCAGCAGGCAGTCATTGGCCACTTGCTCAGATTATTCAGCTGCAGAACAGTTTTGCAAATAACACTGAAGAATGTTATCCAAAAAGCCAGGCTTTGCCTTGAATTACAGCCATTACTTAGAACTCATAACAGTTTAAAATAACATAAATAATAATTTAAAAGCTATTCTGCTTTACTCTGCTGTCTTGAGGAATTAAAAAAAATGATTATTTGGCAATATGTAATTCTTTAATTGGTGGAGGAAACTTAACTGTATAGATGGTCAATGGCTTCATCCCAAACCAATTAGAATTAATTTAGTCTTTTTCTTCACTTAAGTGGACATTGTTTAACCCCTAGATTACTGTCATTTTCCTTTCTGAAAAAGCTGGTTGCATCCTGGATTTCAGCTCTCCAAAAACTCACAGAAGATGAAAGATTTGGATATGTCTGACATTATACTGTCCAGTTAAATGAATTAATGCTTACTGGGAGCTTCAATATGCAATGAAAAGTCCTATCTGACTTGTTAAGTACAGACTATGTTATTTCTATGGTCTGGATGATCCATATTGTGTGCAAAAAATAATATTTTGAGTGTACTACCACAGAACAATATTTACAAAATATTTCCAAATCAATGAATTTTGCACTTTATTAATCATACCTGTCAAAAGTCAGTATATGCTGAATCTCCTTGATTTCAATTTGCTCATGAATGAAGAAAGGTCACCTCTGTGTCTATACTGGAGTAATAACACAAGCTTTGCATTGTGATGGCATTCATACCATGTGAATTTTGAAAATATGACTATACTATTTCAGCATCAAGACATGAGTATATTGTCTTTCCATAAAAAATGAAAAGCAGAAATAAGGGAAACAATGATTATCTGTTTTTTTCAGAGATGCTGAGAATGTCCTAACTTCAACAAATCTGTGAATAAATAAAATGTTGGAAAGCTTTTTTCAATACACTACCAAAGTTCTATGCTTTAATTCAGTTGTACCTTTGTAGTGGTTTGACTCTGGCTGGAAGTCCAGGTTCCCACCACAGCTGCTCTGTCCCTCTCCTTTCTCAGCTAGACAGGGGAAAGAAAATACAACAGAGGGCTCATGGATTGAGATGAAGACAGGGAGATCATTCGCAGTTACTGTCCCAGGCAAACTAGTTGATTTGGGGAAATTAATTAAATTTATTAGCAATCAAATTAGAGAAGAGTAGTGAGAAATAAAAGCAGATCTTAAAATAACACCTCCCCCCCACCCCTCCCTTCTTCCTGGGCGTAACATCATTCCCAATTTATCCACCTCCTCCCCCCGAGTCGTGCAGGGAGTCGGGGAATGAGGGTTGTGGTCAGTTCAACAGATGTTGTCTCCATTACTCCTTGTTCCTCCAGGGGGTACTCCTCATTCTTCCCCTGCTCCGGCATGGGGTCCTCTCCTGGGAGACTGTTCTCGACACACTTTCTTCGATGTGAGTCCTCTCACGAGAGGCAGTTCTTAACAAACTGCCCCGATGTGAGTCCTCTCCATGGGATGCAGTCCTTCAGGAGGAAACTGCTCCAACACAAGTACCCCACAGGGTCACAAGTCCTGCCAGAAAACCTGCTCCGACATGGACTTGTTTCTCTCCACAGGCTACAGGCTCTGGCAGCAACCTGCTCCAGTGCAGGCTTCCCACAGGCTCACAGCCCCCTTCAGGCATCCACCCACTCCAGATTGGGGTCCTTCATGGGCCACAGGGGAACATCTACACCCCATCACACCCATGGACTTCAGGGGGACAGCCTGTCTCACCATTGTCTTCACCACAGCTCAGGGGAATCTCTGCTCTGGTACCTGGAGCACCTCCTGCCTCCCACTTCTTCACTGACTTTGGTGTCTTCACATATTCCCACTCCTCTCTCTTTCTCTGACAGTTGTTGTGGTAGAATTGCTTTTTCCCACTTCTTAAATATGTTTTTGTAGAGGCATTCCCATCATCACCATTAGGCTCAGTCTTGGCCAGCAGCAGGTCCATCTTTGGAGCTGGCTGGCACTGGCTCTGTCAGACGTAGGGGAAACTTGTAGCAGGTTCTTGCAGAAGTAGCTCCTACAGCCCCTCTCCTACCAAAATGTGGCCAGGAAAACCCAATACAGTCTGATTAATATATTTCCAAACATGCCAGAAGCATTCACAGAATTGGGCTGCACTTTGAGATTATTTATTTCCCTATGTATATGTGAGGCCTACAAGACCTTAAAGCAGTGGAAATACCTAACTATATGCTCTAGAAGCACACCCGACTGTCTTCATTTGGTGACAAATTTTGTAGTTTTAGCGCCTCTGTATCACAGAGCACACAGTAATATGGAAAATGCACGCAGATGTATATTGAGAACTGATACCTCGAGATACAGAAAGCATTCTTGAGTGTCATAGTGAAGAAGTTTTCAGGGTTCTCTGAAAACAGATATTTCTAAAATGATCCACCTAGGAGTTCTTACCATTCCTGAACTAGAGACAGTTATATACATTAGTATTTCAAATCCCTGAATGGAAGAGGGGAAAAACATGTAAAATACACTGATAAAAAGAGAATAAATTACACTGTGGTGATTCTAAAATTTATGCTATAAGAAAAAAGTCTAGGTAATTGTACTTGAGAGAGAGGATTCCTATGTTACAATCAATTAAGCCTATTAGTTGTGGTTTTCCATGGCGTAATTAAAAAAAAATAATTTCCTCACTAGCGTCAGTCTGTTTGATATAAAATTTGAATAATCATAAAATCATAGAATGGCCTAGGCTGGAAGGGACTTCAGAGATTATTTAATCCAACCTCCCTGTCATGGGCAGGGACGCCTCTCAACTAGATCAGGCAACACATGGCGACCGAATGGGAATCGAGCCCACGGCCATGGCGTCGTCAGCGCCGTGCTCAACCGACTGAGCTAACCGGCCCCCTAATAATGTAAAATATCAGTTAAAATTTCTCTAATATTGCTTCGTCATTCCTGAAATAATTAAATATTTATAATCAATATGCTGTAACTGTAAATATTTATGCTTCATTTTATTAATTTTAAATTAATTAGTAAACTATAACATTTATCTGTTGAGTATTTTGCTAACCTTTGTTTTGTATCTTGCAAATCTTATCTTTGTCACTTCTCATCTCCCTTTAATGAATTACATGGACAATATTATCCATGAAACTGAAGATGCAAGAGAATTATAAATTCTTTCCAACATGACAGCAATGAGTTGACTTTTAATGTGGTCACAGAACAAGGAAATGAAAACCAATAGTTCAGACTTGGGTTTAATCAGCTGGAACTGGAACTATATGAGCACATTTTAGATCAGAAACATTCTTAGGTTGTAGCTACAAAGAGTTAGCAAAGTGAGAATGGAAAGAGTTGAAGCTAAGAAAACCTACATCAGTGAGAGATTAATGAATCAACTTGATAGCAGATATCTCTAGAGAAATGATGGTGGAAAATGACATATGCCTTTGGCCAGAGGTAATCTATTAATTTCAATAACAGTAAGAGTGCGATTAAAAAAACCCAACAAACTAAAACCAAACCAAAAAGGTTTATTTTAGATTTGCTTTACAGCAACAGTAATGAGACAGTAGTTTTAACAGGTCATTTAGATTTAAGCTGTGTTTCAATTCATAAAATCATAGAATGGCCTAAGCTGGAAGGGACTTTAGAGATCATTTTAATCCAGCCTCACTGCTGCCAGGTACGTCACCTCTCGACTAGATCAGGCAACACATGGGGACCGAACAGGAATCGAACCCGCGACCTTAGTGTTGTTAGCGCCATGCTCAACTGACTGAGCTAACCGGCCCCCTTGAGTGTTTCATATCAAATACAGATCTATAGTTGATTTAATTCAGATTACTGAATGCATCTCCTTACTTACTAAGTTGAATTTCTTGCTCTTTTATCTTCTACATCCTTTCTTTCTTGAGAATAGGTTTTCCAGTTTGCGGCTTTGCTCCAAGGAAATGCTTGAATGTTTGAGAGAAATGACATTGTAGAAATATTTTCCCCATTTATATTTAATTGATATATTTCTGTTCTAAAACAAAGAGAATGCCATCTTGCATCTTACCTAATAATTCTAAAAATACTCATTAGTGTGCAGTCTAATCAGCACAACAAGATAGTGGGATATTGTTAATCTTGTACTCTGAATGGAATGCACAAATGAGCATAGAACCAATTTAAAAACAATATTTATTATATGTAGTGGGCAATAGAAGTATCAAAGTCTACAGGCCATGAAGAAGTCTGTCCCTGAGTTATTACAACTCTTGTGGAGGCCATTACTGCTAAGATAAGCAGTAATAATAAGCTTTATGCATTTTGAGCTTTATTTAGCCTTTCTGCACTGCCTCTTGGGTCTAGCTTGGGTCAGAAGGGTTGATTTTTATATATAGAACTGAAGTTATTTACATGAAAAATATAATGAGCTGTTCTAATGACAGCTGAGGAGGAAAAAAGGAAATAGTGAAAGTTAATGGCAGATATGTGCTACTTAACATACTGTATTTAAATTTCAGATGACTGATTTTACACAGCTAAGTGAGGTATATCCTGACAGCCTTGCAAGGCTCCTGAAGCTGTTGCCACCAGAAATGTGTCACTGGAACATGGATAATTTTTTTGAGGATATTTTAGGGAAGGAGGAGGAGGAGATGGAAAACCCAAAGCTTTTCTAAAATCAATAGGACTCAGAATTTCAGAATAACAGTCTCCAAAATAAGACTTTTCAGGCATCTGTAGAAATAGTAAAGCAGTGTAAAAAGTGCATGTAACTAGTGAAATCTTATTCTTCTTGTGCAAGAGATGGAATTTTAAGCTGCAAGGCCTAAAGCAATTATCAGGTTGAAAGCCTTGTTTGCGTCAAACAGCAATAATAACCACTGTGTAAAAATACTGTATTCAGTTGATACAAGGCTGTGGTTGTCTAAGAATAGCATATTTTAAAATATATACAAAGCATCATTCAGCTTACTAGTTTTTTAAAAAATTACGTAGAGGTAAATGATTCATCTTATAGATTATCTTTTCCTTACTAAAATACTTTTCTTTTAAAAGGAATTGTATGTTCTTCAGGCTCTTTATAAGGTTGCCCTTCCACCAAGCTGGTCAAGGTCATCATTGGATCCTTCTCTCTACTAACTTTTCTGTGAAATTATCATTAAACTTGGAGGTTAGGAAAGTGTTACTCGTTGTGATGGCCTTTGTCTTGCTATTCTGCCACCTTGCAATAGGAGTGATTCTGATTTCGCATGTCCTCCACTTATTTTTATTTGAGCTCCATTATCTGAACATGCTGAGTGTAAGATAACCCATTACTCTTTTTTTTTTTTTTTTTTTTTTTTTTTTTGTTAGCAGTGACAGTTACTACTACTTCAAGTCACTGCTGGCTTTAAGATGAAGGGTGAAATGTAATAGAAAAGGATTTATTTAAGACTTTTTCTATTGTAGTGATATGTCTAAACTGAAGACAGAATTTTAAGAGATGAGTCCTAGAAACTCTGGTAGTTGATACATTGTCTGTATGGATTGATCTTCTTACTGTACTTCACCTTTGGGGATTATATCATCAATACTATGAAAGAAATGTAAAATAAGTTGGATTTCATATGTCTACATTGGTGAATTACTCTTAGAAAAGTTCCCAGCTAGGCAACTTCAACGTTCATGTTACACACAGTACTGGAATTTGCCCTTATATAGCTTATATAAATACTTTTGTATTGGAGTAACTACTGATTTATTTAATTTATTTTAGAAGCTAAATTTTTCAGTATAATCTCACCCTCTCCAGAAGGTGGTTTTAGAAGCCAGAAATCTGTCATGTTTCAATACAGTATGTATGTTTTGAAAAATCTTTTTTCTTTACAATTAATCTTGAGATGTAGGATGCTATTTCAAAAGTAATTCAATAGCTGAATCCCCTGGAAAAGGTCTTCCATCATAGGTAATCACCCTTGGTTAATGTGTGTGAATCTAGCACAATGGCTCAATTTTTCATTTGTAATCGATGACTAAAACTGATTTTATTTTTCTGAAAAAGAAAGAAAATGTAAAGTGATAAGGTTTAAAACATGAGTCAAACCTTTTATATCAAGCAATTAATCGATTTACCAGCAATACAAAATTCCAGTCTCTTTTACTTGTTTCCTCATAGCACATATAGGAGTGTAAGACCATACTTTGGCTCTGTTTCCATAACCCTAAATTGTGACTTTGAACCAATACTAAGATTCCAAAATACAAAACAATAAAAAAAACCAAACTGTATCTTTCAGATGAATTTTTCCTAACCAAAGTACCAGGTTTTTATTCCATTTTCTATGAAAGCCTGTTGTTTCATTCACTGCATTTATTATATATAGTAAATAAGAGAGGCTTTAATCGTTCAAGAGCACACTGCAGGATCAACTAAGAGAAAATTCATCATTCACAGTATTCTTAACATAGCAACAGGGTAGCTGTCGTCAAGTTCTTGTCAGCGGCAGGGTGAGTGTGACTTACTTTGTGAGGTGTTCCCATTTAGTGCCACATGACACTCTGGTTGTAAAGTACTATACATTGTTAAGGGGCACAGGATGAATGGTTTTTGAACTTGCTAAGTAAAATATCTCAAAGTAATTCACAAAGGAAGAAGCTGTCAGAAGAGGGTTCTGCAGGAACTGATAGCTGGTCCAGTTCATCCAAGATTTTTTTAATCGCCTGAAAATCAACACAAAACTGATCACAGAATTACTGATGTGTAAATAACTATAAAGAAAAGGCATCATACAAAGCAATTTGAAGCACGTAACATTTACACCGCATAGGGTGAGGCTGTGCCTGTGGGTCAGAGGACTCTTCCTCTCTGACAAAGAGATCAGTACAACAGTAGTTTGTAATTCAGACAGAATTAGTTTTTAAAGAACAGTATAAAATTGGAGTGAGTTCAATAAGTCCACAGAAAATATTTAATAAACTGGAGAAAATGTCTTATAATAAGAGATTTTAGAGTTCAAGCTTGATTTGAAGGAGATGACAGAAAGGTAATGATTTGCAGTATAGAAACATTTTTAAAATGTCTTTTTTTAGTGTGATAAAATGTTCTTAAAGCTCATGTATGTGAAAGAGAAAGGCAGAACAAGAACCAAAGTTACCAGGAAGACGAATAGGAAAATAGACTCAAGCGTGTAATGACTGTTTAAATCATCTCTGGAAGAAAAGATCGAGGGAAGCAGTGGATTCTCTACAGTATATTATTGTCTGATCTGTCTTTATATCTTTTTGGAACATGTATGACTTGTATTATTGGACTCAATACAAGAATATTTTAGAGTGGTAGTCAAAATAGTAACTTCATGTTTTCTGCAACGACGTATTAAAAAAATATATATGTGAAGCCAAATCTATAAAATTAACCTTTAAGTATTTCTTTCCATTTATATAAACTTACAATATGGTATAATCAAGCACATTCAATGCACCAGACAAATCAGTCATTCCAGGTTTATCCATGAAAATATTTTTGTTCTCCATTAACATGTCATGCTGTGTAAATTTACATAAATCTTACATATACTCTAGAACTATGCAATTTCTGAAATTTGTGCTGTGTATTCAGTCAAGCACATGTCAAATGAACAAAAAGCATCTGGTTGCAGTAGTTTCAGAACAGACAGAAACCTAACAGAGTTTTTGCTGGCCATATGAATTGAGTAAAAATGATGGAGGAAATTGGATATGTCTGAAATTGATTATTGCCATTCTTTTCTTGAATTCAATAATAAATAAAGAAGTTTGAGGGGTTTTTTTGAAAATGATTCCACTGTAATTTATGAGTAACTGTGACTGAACTCAACTGCACTTCTGGGTTTTTTGCCTTTCTCTTATGTTTGTCATTTGAAGAATAGAGACTGAAATTCCCATTTAAATATGTATTTCTGAATTAACACATAGTTATCTTCTGTAAAAGGATTTCTCTGATGAATTCTACAGTTTTATGCAAGATTTATAGAAGTAATCAGATCATAAAAGGACCTCTTAGCCTGTATTGAAATAAAAATGCTTTGTTTCTGATAAGGAATTATCTATCCAGTTACAAATGCAACAAGAGCTGTTTTTAAGTCTTTGTGAAAACTGGTTGGTGGTCACAGCATGGAGCTCCACTATTATTAATGGACTCACTAAGAAGTTAAAATTTCATTTAACTGAAAACATTTTTCCTTTGATCAGAAATTACATGCCATTCTTTAGCTGTGATGCATTCTAATTGTGGTCCAGGAGGTAAACAGTCAGTGGTTGATTAATCTGGTTATCCCACTGTTAAGAATTTTTCGTTTAAAAATATTTTTAATCTTATAAAAATAAGACTTTTGTACTGCTGAGAGTAACCTAGCTAACATATAAACTCTAGCACAAAGGACTATGCACATTGACACAGTAATTTCACACTAACTTGTTTAAAAATACTCTTGTCAAAAGATATAATACCAGACTAAACCCTTTTATTAAAAACATAGTGCTATTAATAATTAGTGGAAAATTAATGTAAACAGTGTCACCGATCTGTTAAATTTAATCTGATATTTCTCTGTTTCTTTCAGCATAAAGAACGTCACTCCAAAAGTAGGTGATGCTGAAACTCGTAAAGCCATTCGCCGTGCCTTCGATGTGTGGCAGAATGTAACTCCTCTAACATTTGAAGAAGTTCCTTATATTGAATTAGAAAATGGCAAGAGGGATGTGGATATTACAATAATTTTTGCATCAGGTTTTCATGGAGACAGTTCTCCCTTTGATGGGGAAGGAGGATTTTTGGCTCATGCATATTTCCCTGGGCCAGGAATTGGAGGAGACACTCATTTTGACTCAGATGAGCCGTGGACTTTGGGAAATCCCAATCATGATGGTAAGAGAAGATTTCAGTTTAAACAAAATAAATAAATTTTGTTTTATGGCGTGAGTTTTCAGATAGCAGAAAAGTTTCTGTCTAGGTTTAAGTTGCAGCATGAAATTAGAAACCTTTGTGTTCTTCTGAACTGTGGAATTGGACTGTGGAATATTTGCATAAACTACTTCTATTCTTGAAATTATTTGCCATATAGCTCTTATTTATGTTTAGAGGAAATGTGGAATGATATAAGAAAGGTTAAGAGCAACTTAGGCTAGCCACCAACACAATGGATACCAGTGTGCATAAAATCTAGTCTTCTCCAGCTTTTCGGTATGGTGAGGCGGCATTTAAAGTCAACTCTTAAAGACACCATTCCAAGAACTTTTGAATGTCTTTTGTTAATTCCAGCAATAATTCCAATTTACTTAAGTTGTACTGTTCCCAGTAGTGAAATAAATGACTGCATAGTGCAGTTGACATAAGGTAAAGTTTGCTAAATCAAGATGAAAGGTAGTCTTTAAAGTTACTCTTCACAGAACTATAATCTGGCCCTTGCTGACCTCCAAGTTCATGTGACAAAATTACTGCCATTATCTAGGAAACCTATATAATTTCTGCAGAACAATATCAATTAAGAGTTTTTGTGTAGACACATTCTGTGTTTGATGCTTTGATTCTTTGACAGTTTTTGGATCCAAACAGCCTCAATTGTCCTAGTAGATCTCTCTAAGAAAGTTAGATAGAGTTGTGAGAGAGACTCTTCAGGAAACAATGATACTCAAAAGAAGATGCACAGATGCACAAAGAGGATGTTTCTGTCATACAAAAGATGATAAAGATGACAAGAAGTGCAGAACTGTTGTGTTTCAATGTTATGCTGAATTTGTGAATGAGAGGCTTTATCTAGTTCCTTTCCCTTTATCACCTTCCAAGGAGAATTCAGACTTTTTATTCAATTGTACTTCTAACCTGGAGTTTGCAACAAAGCTTTAAGTTAATACTTCAGGAGTATAAATAGGGTATTGTGACTGTTGTAGTGGTGCAATACTTCTGCCATGCCAGGGTCTGTAAAGGGAGAGCAGTGCACTGCCCTTTGTAGTAGAATGGATTCAAGGTGCTAATTTCTTTTGGACCAAGCCCTAGATTCTTACTGGAGCAAAATCATAGAATCATTGAATCACAGAATCATAGAATGGCCTCGGCTGGAAGGGACCTTAGAGATCATTTTAATCCAGCCTCCCTGCCG
>NW_009729350.1:0-18938 GCF_000703405.1 Apaloderma vittatum | reverse complement strand
AATGCCGCGTCTCAACTAGATCAGGCAACACATGGCGACCGAACGGGAAATCTGTGGTATTGCACTGTTTGTATTTGCCCTTGTCCTGGGTTTAGCTAAAAACCCAGTCCTGTTTAGTGATTTTTACTTTCCGGTTTAGTCTCTTCTCAAAGGCTGCGCGTTCTGAAGTAAGCAGCATGGTTTTTTTTAAATTGAGGGATCACGAGAGTTTCTGGCCTTCTTTTCCCTGTTCTGCAATGGCCGGTGTTCAGAGAGGACTCCATCTGACCTCCTGCTTTTGATCCAGATCCTGAGTTCCCGAATCCAGCTTCTGTATCCAGCTCCCGCCGCTGCTGAGCCTGGGACTTCCCCAGTGCCTCCTGCTCTGCAGCATCAGTGGGGATTGATATCGGGGGAGGGAGTCGGGTTTGGTATCGGGCTACTATCTATAATTGTATATAGTTCTTCACTTTTATCATTCCACTATTATTTCTATTATTGTTTCATTAGAGCTGCTCTAGTTTTTCTTCTCTAACCTGAAAGTCTCTCTGCTTCGTTCCCTTTTCCTTCCCATTTGAGGGGGGAGGAGGGGGTTAGAGAGCATCTGTCCGTATTAGTGGCTGGCCCAGCCCTAACCCGCGACAGCCCTCTTCACAAGTTTAGCCCAAGGAAACAAAAACGGGATTCTTCTTTTTATGCAGTTCAGATACATTGTCAGTCGCAGCATTGTGAGGCTGAATTAACGTGATTTTATGGGCCTCAGCTGGAAACCAACAGTGCACATAATGTTCTGTGGTTTTGGAGCTATTACTTCAAGCAGTCAGGAAAATCTACAGGCATGTGTACATTGAAGTCAAGCTGTCAATTTTAAAATGTGATAACTCCTTTGGAGCAGTTCCACATAAGGATATTTTTAGTCTGTATGAAAGTATGCAAACTTCTAGGATCTCTTTATCCTTTAACTTAAATAATTTCCAGAGATCAAAATGGCACTCATATCTTTATATGCCTTTTTGTAGTTGAGTTTTCTAGAGCAGTTTTCAAAAGCTATTTCTTGTATTAATGAGTTTTAAGATATTTTGAGGAAAAATATCAAATGAGGGTAAAATGATACTATCAGCAAAATTTATGTGTCTTAGAATATTGAACTTTAGTAATAAAAATGTTTTGTTATCTATGTCATGAAGTTTTAATAGATACCACTGGAAATTTATTCTGCAAATTTTATAACTTATGTAGTTTGCTGTGCTTGTATATACTTTTTTGAGTTCCTGTTAGAATGGAATAGTCAAGTGAGAAACCCTAGGGTATTTTCTGACTGGAAAATTTGTGCACGATACATGACAAGTAAAATACATATCTTGCCAATGGAAATTTTCTGAAGAATTTTGGCAACTCTTAGTTTCATTGTTGAGATGGTATGAACCATGGACCTTAGGTCATAGCTACTGTCCAGAGAAAATTCTTATGTCGTTGTACCTCGAGAAATAGCAATGTATGTGGAGTTGATCTGTATACGCAGAGTTCATCTGATTGGCAACTTCAGGTGATCAAGTAGGCCAGTTCTGATGATGATCTTACTGCATTAGCTTATATTTAGGAATCCTGAAGGAACGTCCATATATATATATATTTATTTGGGAGGGGGGGACTGGAACAAATTTCCATGTGGAAAAAGAAGACAAGCACGCCATTTGGGATTAACAGGAAGAAAAGACTTACAGCTCTCTTAGACTCCTTATCATCTTGAGCTCAGTCTCAGAGCGCTGAAAAGCAGAAGGGTGAAAAATATATTTATGATCTTAGCTATGACTCATTTTTCCCAGGTGAATGTCATTTTTTTTAAGGTTCAGTGCTCCAATCGTCCAGTAGTCACCTTCATGTAGTGTTATTTGAAATCCAGTAGAAGAGGGAAAATATTTGGTGGTTGGTTTTGCTTTTTTTAAATAATAACTCTTGCCCCAAAAGGATGATTATCTCTGATTCCCATTCTATTATTCCTGAGTGATTTGAAAACTTAGTTATTTAGCAGCAAAATATCAAATATAAGACCCTCTTGAAAAGTACTAGCCTCATTCTTCACCTTGTACTGTGCTTCTTCTAATGAAAACTATTTGCGTACTGTCTACCTCAGAAAAGATAGGCATCTTCTGGAAATGCCTTCATAAACTGTTACCCTTTTTAAAATAATTTTCATTCTGGATAAGGAATCATAGAAAAATTCAGCATTCCGAGTATAATTATTTCCTAGCTAATTTATCCTGGCTAGTTAACTGCAGTGCTTTCATACTTCAGGTTTAGGGCTTTGTTTTTGCTGTTGTTTTTGATTGGTTGGTTGTTTTTTTTCTTACTATGTTTACTTGATTTTCTTGTGTTTTGCTTGCTTTTAATAACGTTCTAGACTGAATGGACAGTTCCAATAGAAATACATCACCTGCACAGTGCAGTGCTGCTTTCCTTTGTTCTCACTTCAGTGGAATGCCTTTGTGGATTGCAAGCCTATCTTATCAATCATGTTCAGGGGAAGAGATCTGTGCTTTGACTCCTCCCTCTTTCTGGACATGAATAAGGCTCTTGGAGGGGTAAAGAATAATGAATCCATCACTCTGGAAAAAACATCCTGTCGTACAATTTAACACTTGCAGGCTGTCTAAAATGATGTATTTCTTTGCTTTCATTATACCTTGTAAGCAGAGTACAGCTGGTACTTTAACTCCAGCTGAGCTGTAGACATCTTTTCTCTGAATTTCCTTCCATAGTGCTGCAGGTGATGCCAGGAGTATTGGACAGAAAGAAGGACAAGAAACTTACCATCACAGGGGAGCAATGGAAACAAGGATAGAATTTCTTTTTCTAGGGAAGGAGGGATATACTGGAGGATAAAAGGTGTTTGGATTTTTTGAAAGATAGGGACACAATAGTCTTCCAACACCCTGGACAAACTGTTTGTATACACTGTATCCTTTCCTAGTCATCTTTCCTGTTCCACTTGTTCTTTTGGGACACCTACTTTTCAAGTTGTTCTGTGGGAGTAGGCATTTTGGACTAGCTGGACTTTAAAGGTTCAGTCCAGCCCCAATACATTCTGTTTTCACCTGCAGTAGACCCCATTTCCTTTATAGTCTGCCTATGCAGGCTTCAGCGTGAGATGAGAGCATTAGGTTTGTAAGTTATTGGAGACAGGATGGTTTCTACATGCATCTTACAAAGTACCTTGTGCTCCTGGGCAGCCTTAGTTAAAACTCAGATTATTCTGGTAACACTTGGCATCTATGGTGGAAGAAGAGGCAGGAGGAAACAAATATCAAAGTTGAAGCATTGTTCAGGAATAACAAATCAGAAAGGACAGGAATATCATAGGAAAACATTTCACAACATGTGCACTTAAAGATATAAAAAGAGAAGAATAAACAGAGGATGAAAATCAAGTTATGTAAGTAGCTGACTGAAAAATCAGCACTTATTAAAAAAAAATTTAAACCCTTATTTTCTTCTGAACTTCAGTGCTGGGAAGAAAAAGAAGTGGAGGGGGAAAAAAGGAAAAAGAAGAAAACAATATACCAGTCTTGAGGCTAAGGAAAGATTTCATTGTTCCCATGACTCCAATCCGTGACTCCACCTCATTTTTGAATGAAAAATTTATGGACGTCAAATAATGTATCTAGATCCAGAAAAGAACACTGACTTCTTGCTAGGAATGGCAATATTTTTGAGATATTGTATTGTAAAAATACTAAACAAAAATATTTTTAAAAATAATTTTATTTGCAGTATTTCAAATCACTGTGATGAAAGTCCAAGTCACTGCCAGAAAGTGGAAGAAACAGGAACTGTCTCTGCAAGAAGTTTTCTAGTAGCTAGCAGAATATCCTGTGCTTTGCCCTGTCTTCCTGTACCAAAAATGGAGTGGTGTTCTTATTAGCCTTAACAAGGGTCTCCCGCATATTATCTGCATCTGTTCATTTTTTAATCTGCAGCACTTAAATTTTTTGAATCACTGCAGTTTAATTAGAGATGTAGGTGTTAGATTCTAGTAGAACAAATAGTGTGCTAGATTTCTGGAAGGTCTGCTTCATTATGGAGTTGTTAAGCCTCAGAGCCTATAGTCTCCTCCTTCCCTGTCCTCCAAGTTACTGCAGCGTGATGGACTATACACATTCAGAAGGTCTTATAAATGAGATGCTTTCCCTGTCATTAGACTCGCAGTAATTTCTGCTTATATTCTCCATATTGTGTTCTAACTTTATACAACAGTTTTTTGAAAGCTGTTAATGTCTGCTGAGCACAAATGTTTTGCTATTGGAAAAAATGGCAGTTGTATTTCTGCAATGACACAATTAGCAATAGGATTTGCCACTCTGCCTTGTATATAGTAGTATAAGCATAGAGTAATAAAACCATAAGTACTTCTATAAAACTTATAAAACCATAAAGTACTTGTATGTAGTACTATAAGCGTATAGTAATAAAATCGTAACAGTTTCAGTAGGCCTGTTTTTCTATGTTTGCTTCAGAAAATGCAAATTAGAAAGAAGTCAAAACCTGTATACAGTACTGACTAGATTTTAGTTCATTGCCCCATTCCTCTGACTGAAGGTTGCTTATGATTTTCCATAACAGAACTCTAAGAAAGGAGGCAAGATTGGATCTAAGAGCTAATACATGCAGACTGCAAAGTGAGGGCTTCTTCTGAAGTGGTGAAGTAGATCTATGTCCCTTATTATAGGATCATTCACAATTATATTGTGGGGGTGAAATGTCATTTGCTTCTTTGTTTTCTTGTTTGTTTGGCTTGGGTTTTTTTGAGGAATCCCTTGTAAGATCTTAGAGAGGACCAGAACTATTCTCAGTTTAGTCTATAATTTACTCAGTAATTTAAAAGTAGACAGTTTCAAAAGCTGCATGAATCTCAGGCTCTTCAACATTTCTGAAGTAAGACCCAGAAGAGGCACAGAAGAAGAGTCTGCAAATGGTCTTCTATTTGTGGCTTCAGTGAAAGCTGCCTCAGCTTTAGAAATCTGTTCTTGACTAGTTTTTTTGGCCAACCCCAAAGGCCGTTTCATGCATTGAGTTTACGTAACATTCTGATATTCCCTGGCAACCACAATCTGTCAAAGTCAGGTTCCTTAACTAGTGACTGTGCTCAGAAGTTTCGTTTTGGCAGATAGTGGCAGGGAAAGAAAGAAGGGACTGTGATGAGTTTTGCAGTTAATAGTCACTGCTACCTGCGTGTTGCGTGAAACACAGACTATTCCTTTCAGTTCGAAGTAATGACTGAGACATATAGAATCATAGAATCATAGATTCATAGAATCATTCAGGTTGGAAAAGACCCTTGGGATCATCAAGTCCAACCATTAACCCTACTCTGTAAAGCTCACCTCTAAACCATATCCCCCAAGACCACATCTAAACAACCTTTGAACACCTCCAGGGAAGGTGACTCAGCCACCTCTTTGGGCAGCCTATTCCAATGTCTGACTACTCTTTCTGTGAAAAATTTGTTCCTAATGTCCAGTCTAAACCTACCCTGCTGCAGTTTGAAGTCATCCCCTCTTGTCCTATCGCTAATTACCTGTGAGAACAGACCAGCATCAACCTCTCCACATATCTGTTCTTCTTGCTCACTGCTGCCTTACATATTTTCCACCCATCTCATTTCCCTGGATTTATGGAATGATTTATTATAAACATAATTCCTATTAAATATAAGAAAGCTCTCAGATGGAATCCTAAAAATTATGGCAGAGAGAGCAGAGAGGAAGACATTCAGAGAAGGAACCATCATGAATGAAGTTATATACACTGTGTTCTAACAGAAATCAAAATCCATTTCTAATACATGTCATAATATATTTTATGACTTCTTAATTTATCTATTTCCTTTCTTCACCTGAGAGTGTATGAAAACATTTTTGCTGTATGTCAGAGAGTAAACATCTCTAACTTGAAGGCATAAACTCTTTACTACAAAAATTGCATTGATTTATGAAAACTGATTTCACATTTGTCTGACTACATGCACTTAAATTAGTTTAAACCTTGTTTAAAATAGTTTTGGGGTTTTTTTCTAGGAAATTACTGAATGCATCTGAGCCTATTTAAGGGAGCGTTAAACCAGTTTGAATTGAGAGTGCACTACTTTTAACTAGATTAATTTAAGATTGACCTAATTACACAAGTTCAGCTTTTTAAAACAGCAAGATTTAGAAGTAGCTCTTGGGAAGAACAAGGATTTCCTGGGAGCTTAGATTTTAAGCACATTAAACATGATGCTTAATGTACCAATTACTTGCTAAAATCTGACCATAGAACTGTGTCTTCCAGAGGCAGAAAATATATGACAAAAACTCTCCTTAAATAAACACAGTAGATTAGTGATCGTAGTTTGATATTCTTCATATCTACAAGAGAAATAGAAATCAAAGTAAAATGCATGATTTTTTACCTCTGCGGGAAATTTACCAAGGCAGCTACTGCACCATATTGAAAATCTGCAGAAACCAGTTCTCCCATCAAAGAATATACAATAAAAAATAGCAAGTGAAACTACATTACAGAAACAGTAGATGTTTTTAATGTATGACTACATTTAAATCTAAGATGTCTCTTACCATAGAGTCCTTACGTACATGGAATATTTATAAGTTGTATATACATGAGGCTGTGTTTTCAGGAAGAGAAAACCAAAACTTCAAGAATTCAGTACTTTTTTTTTTTATTAACTCTCCAGCATTCAAAAATTAAACAAGTTTTACAGGGAATAAAAAGAAAAAAAAAACCTCAAACCTGTCACTTTGTATGATGCTGTTTGTAGATTGCCAGGTAAAAGCTTCTTGGACCTGATGCAAGTACAGCATCTAGTGTAATGTGCTTGGACTCAGTGCATAGATTCTGCTGTGGGCACTGTGTTGGCAGCCAAGAAAAATTTATGAAAATCCTGATCTCTGAACTGCATAGATCAACTTGTAGTAAATTCCTTTTGGCTGCCGGTGCAGTTGACACAGTCCTGGAGATATATGCTGCTGGAAATATGAACCAGTGGAGTTGTGAAAACTAAGCCTCCCAACGGAGCTTTGTGTCTTGAACCGTGCTCGTGTCACATGCTATGGTTAGGTGTAAAGAAAGCTGAGCATTTCACATTAAAGGAAGCTCTATGTTACAGTATTGCCATGACTTTAATTACATAAAGCAGAGTGGTCTTATTAACTTGATTATATCTATATTTCATAATCTCTTATCAATATCAATCTGATCCGTAACCATGCAGTGTGACCTTGCAGTTGTCACATGATGATTTTCTGGTTCTGTACTAGGATAAACATGTAAAAGATTAATATGTTCTTTGAATTTACATTGCATTATACATGAGTATATCCTTTTAAACACAGGATTGCCAAGAAGGGTTCAGATCAAAGGTTATCCTACAAAATACCCTATCATCTCCAGTTATGGCTATTAACAGTTACCTGGGGAAGAGAATAAGAGCAGGGCAAACATATGGCAACGAAACACCAGCATGTTCCCTCTTAGCTTCCAGCAATCTGTGGCTCATTGAATTTCTGAGCCACAGGCTGTATTTTTGTGTTTAATAGCCTTTGAGGGATTTCCTTTCATGAACTGGTGTAATCTCTTTTTGAACTCATGTAAGCATTTGGTATCCACAACATCCTGTGGCAATGTGTTTTATAGTTTAGGCAGATGTGAAAAACTATCTTTTTCTGAATTTTGAACCTGCTGTTGATAAATTCACTTTAAGTAGTCTGGTGCTTATATTGTGATGAAGTAATTTACCGATCTTTTTATCTATGCCATTCATAATTTTATGGACCTCTGTCATATCTTGTTTACAGGATAAAGAGACCTATTGAGTTATAGATTTGTTTATATGTAGTTTATAGTTAAGGAAGTACAACTTCTATTTTAAACTGCATCTATTTGCAAAATGGGAGAATTAGCAGTATTATAAAAGATGGCAAACCTGAACTATTACAACACTGCGCAATGTTGAAAATGCCAGGATAATATTTAAAAAAACTCTGCAAGTTGCAGACACATGGAGTAACGATTTATTCTTTTAATTTCACCATTCCCCCTGAAATCCAATTTAATTCAGGAGTCAACTAACACAGATAATTATATTGCTAAACCTCAGGATTTAACAGTATTTAAAAAGCAAACCAGTCATTCCATAGCAGTAAGTGCATGTTGTGCTGATAGAATTTATCATGGTAATCTGCCTACAAACTTCCTAAACCTTCCATAGATTATTTCTTTTTCCTCCTAAACCTTCCATAGATTATTACTTGCTTGCTGTGCATATGCCCACCTGTTCCATATCCAGTCACCCTAATATCTTACACAAAATGGTAACTCTGAAACATTCAGTGTTTGCTGCGTAAAATGTGTCCTTGAAAGGGTTACCATAGGATGCAAAGTTGCACGTGAGAATAGGAGGATCCCTTTCAGTTACTGAAGAGTTGTAAAATGATTAAAAAAATAAACCATAAATGACCCTAACATAGAGCTGTACAGATAGGAAAAGAGGATCTGTCTGCTAGAGCCATTTACTGACTGGAAGCCAGATAATGGAAAATATTAACTGTTGGTGAGGTAATGACCTCATTTTTAGTGTTTTTGGGGAGGTTTTTTGCTTTCATGGAGCACCCTTTCGACTTGGAGAAGAGCCTTTGATTTACATGTTCTTAAAAGGGAAACCTGTTAGACCCTGTCAGTCAAGGAAAGCAGCCTTGTGGATGAATCCAGCCCCATGTTCTAGATGTGTGTTTAGCTGGCTGCTTTTAATACATCCCAGGGGCTATCAGTGTGCAATATTATGCTCACAGCTTCCTTTTTAGCCTAAAATTGCACTGTTATGCAAGCTGAAAGAAAGGCTGAGGAATATGTCAACAACTTTGTGGACTTTGTGATATTCTTAATTCAAACAACAGGCATGTAGACTGTTGCGCACATTGTGGTTTTTGTGTCTGTAGAAGCAAGGTGGTATTTACACTGTGGCTTAATTACCAAACAGACATGATCATGATTCAGGTCGTAAACCAAAAAGGCAGTGTAACCTGAGCCGTATATTGCATGTTGCTTCCATCATGGTGTAAGTAAACATAGATTGTTGCAAGCCTATGTGGAGTAGTTAGGGAAGCTGCAAACTCAGTTATCCATTCAAACTGCCACTGGAGGTTATTTCCCACATACTAGGGCCAGTAGAACAAACTGCTTGCATTTGCCATCTGCCTCAGTTTGCAGTCAGCCAGCCTATTTTAAACTGCTAATGAAAAGTGTTAAAATGAAGCTGGCTGACTTTGCATGGGAATAAATGAGGAAAGTTCACATTGTCTGTTACATCAACTTTACTGCCAAGGAAATATCTAGCTGAAAGGCAGAATGGATCCTTGCAGACAATTTTGGCATTCACAGACAAAGGACTGCCATATTTACTTTTTTTTTCCCAGAGTTATCTTTGACTCAAACAACTGTTTATACAACAATGAAGATAAGCTTATCTTCCCAAACTGGATTCATTTGGTCAGACATTTGTATTAGTATATTGAGAGTACTGAGTTATTATGGGGAAATTTATCTGAAAAACATTTATTAAAATTATTAGTAGGTTGAAATTAACAATGTGGGATATTTTCAGTTCGGTTGTGTTTACATTTCTTTTTCCCTGCAGTATGCTAGAGGAAAAACATTGGGATATCTTTTTTGTTTCGGCAAGCAGATGTATTTTAAATGAGTGCACACGTAAAATGTGGGCCAGGCCCTTCATGATTGTTTCTATGACCCCACAACCCCTCACACATGGTTACTGTGTGAAAATGTCAAGGCAAAAAAAGATAAAGTAACACCTCACACACAACAAATAAATAAATTTAGCTCCTACCTTCTTAACCTTTCCTCTTCTTAGAAAGAAGCTTAGCACATTTTGAGTCCTGAATTTGGGAGAGCTTCCTATAATTCTTGTACCTGGCAGAAAGTTTTAGAGCAGGAGGAGAAAAGTAAAGAAATGAACATATTCCATATTCGTATTCTTATCCCCATGCATCTTTTCATATATTCTCCATCAGCTTACAAAAAGGCATTATTTTTAAAAATGTGTGATGTAAAAATATTACTAATGAACGTAACACTAATAATAAAGAAACTGCCTTATGACCTATGAGATTTCACAGCAGAGACTAAATTTCCGGTTCTTTAAAAATTATTTGCTCTTGAGAACTTGTGAAAAGCAATATTCTCAGACATGTAGGGTTAAAAAAGGCAAAATCAACTGTATTATTGCAAATAAGTTGAAATCAGTTCACAACCAAAAAAATCACCTAAGGAATTAATGGCTTGAAGTTATTGTTTGTTTTTTTTTTCCTTTTCATCCTGATCTGCTTATAGAAATCATAGAATCATAGAATCAGAATCATGGAATGCATTGGGCTGGAAGGGACCTTCAAAGGTTACTTAGTCCAATTCCCCTGCAGTGAGCAGAGATGTCTTTAACTAGATCAGGTTGCTCAGAGCTCCATCAGGCCTGACCTTGAATGTCTCCAGGGATGGAGTTCTACCACCTCTCTGGGCAACATGTTCTGGTGTTTCGTCAACATCACAGTAAAGAACTTCTTCCTGATATCTGACTTAAATCTACTCTGCTCACGGTCCTTTTATTCTTTCATATTCCAGTACACCATTCATGAAATGCTATGTCAGCTTCATGGGTGTATTAAGATGGAAGACTGCAAAGATCTAAGCATGAATATCATGGAACAAGAAACTATCTATGATCATCAGATTCTCCCTTTGAACAAAAAGTGGTATTTCTGTAATTTAACACAGGCACTCCAACTCAGATGTGATCCAGAGATCTTAGAGTCTCTGTTTTCTGCTAGGAGCACTTCATGGAGACTTTTTCACCAAGACAGCAGCCTCAGGAAATCTGACTTTTCCCAAAGAAGTTCTATGGAATATAATTACTATGCTGCTCTCTAAAAAATCATGTTGCCAATTACTATGGATGTTGTCATGGTTTCCAGGGAGACACAAGAATTTTGCAATAATTACATATTTATTTATCCATTAGGCAGAAATTTAATGGATATTTTTTGGAAAATTAGAATAATGCAGGATAACCATAAAATATAAAGTAACACTATGTATGACTTTTTCAGGAATAGTGTATGACAAACCAATGAAAATTTTCCATGATATCTGTGTTCTCAAGCTTAGAGAATAGTTTGTGCTTTATCTCAACAATTCTTTACTTCAAAATGCTCAAACCATGTGTTCTTGAGGCCAGAATATTTTGAATCTGTATTTAGATTCTTTCTAAAGTGGCTTGGGTTTCAAAAAGTGCTGAGCAACTAACACCAATACCTGGAAACATCTACAGCTAAATCACTACATTGGAAAAAACATGAAAACAAACATTTCAAAAAGCGCCAACTAAATTAAAAGAACAATATTGGTTCATGCAAAATGTTTTGTTGTAGTGGACAAGTTTGAGTCTCTAGTTCAAGTCATTGATGAATGCTTCCTGGTTTTGTACATATATCGTTAAGTCCATATCCATAACTTTTACAACTGATGTTTTTGCCACTGACTTAAATGAAAATACCTAAGTCAGAAACCAGAAGACTGGAGGGGGCGGAATTAATCTGACCATCTGCTGATGTTTATACCGGTGTTAATCTCATAGAGTCCCGTTAGAGGAGAGATATATTGCCTTCCTGGGTAAGATTTGTCTCATCCTGAAGTAGATGTCTAAAATAAACTACATGAATCATATCCTGAAATACCTGTTTCTCACCATTGGCTTTGAAAGGTGCAAGGATAGACATTTATGTTGCAGTTTCCCATAGCTAAATATCTTCCACCAGTGATGTTCAATCATAGAATCATAGAATGGCCTAGGCTGGAAGAGCCCTTAGAGATCATTTAATCCAACCTCCCTGTCATGTATGGCAGGACAAACACTCTGCTATTGGCCTAAATATTGTAATTCACAAATGGATTGCACCACTTAAATTCTGAATGCATAGATGGTAAAATGGTAATGTGTAAACATACTTCTGGTTTCCCTTTTCTAAGGACTGTACATAGCTCGGTTTAGGAACTGTTACGATCTGAATATGAAGACATGGGGTTGTCACTGAGGATTCAGGAAACTGAAGATATGGTAGTGACATAGGAATGATGTTGCTAGCAGTACCAGCAGAAGCAGTATGAGGGCCTGAGCTTCAGGAAGAGCTAGGAACTGCAATATATACCAGCACTCAGTCTTTGGCTGGTTTATGTTTTTAATAATCACTTAGTGGTAGGGCTGGCCGTGGTGGCTGGTGGAAGTGGAAGGATAATGGTCCCGGATGTGCCTGAGTGTAGGGTGTGGCAGAGTAGCTGTGGGAGCACTCAGCTCCCTGCTTTCTGCACTCAGCTCCCTGCTTTCCAGTGGGAAGCTCTGGTCTGAGAGCCATCAGACATGAGACCTCTGGCCCCATCCCTTCTCCCTGTGTGTGCTAGCTGCTGACCTCCTAGGCTGGGGACCTGCTGAGCTTCTAACTTACAGAAGGAAAAGTGTGCCAGGATTGACCTCTGCCCTGGCCAACATTCCCATATCCAAGATCTCCTTTACTTTGACAGGAGCACAGAACTCTTGCCTTCATCTTCCTCTTGGAACATCCTCTTACATAGGCTTTCCTCTGCTGGGATGGCTTGGCTGCCTAACTATCTTGTCCTCTCCATCACAATTTGCCCTGCTTTCTGCAATCTTTCAACCTGGAGGCTGCTCCTTCACGGTGAGTGCCAACAAGTTCCATGAGTCACTTAGTGCCACGCCGATGGTGTTCTCTGAGTGCTAGCGAAGTTCTCAGGAGTTTCTCTGGCTAGAGTGAAACAAACAGCTGTATGGATATACCCACTAATAATAGCAGATTATCAAACAGATCAGAGCATTTCAAATGAGTAAATCTTAACAAAGTAAAACCAAAGTAGCAGATTTGTCTTTCTGTCACTTTCTCCACATATATGATCCCCACTTTGAAGTTGTCTCAATTTAGAATATGGTACACACTTGGATCAGGTCTCCCTTTGAAGTCTGCAGACTTCTTAGGAAACATATCTGCTTTTCAGATCAGAGAACTTTTAATGATTTTTTTTTCTTCTAATCACTTTGCCAAATAGAATTCAAAATTCTTACTCCTTTTCTCAGCAGTCCAAGGAAAAAAAACAAAACAAAAGAAACAAAAAAAACCCTCACAACGTAGACCATTCTGTCTTCTTCATAGGAACTGAACAAGTTAAATAATTGCAAAGAAAGAGAAATTGTTTCTATGGAATTCCCATATATACAACACTATGTCACTTTCTCTTTAAAAAACATTAAAGTCATATGTATGTGTTAAGTAGACACAGTGATGGAGTAAAAATAATAACCTGGTTTTGATGGCTTTAGTGTGAGCCGAATTAGAGGATAATGTAATTACTCTTGGTAGTTTGACTGACACAGGGTAAAAATTTATGTCTGCAGAGAGCCAATAGAGGACTTACACATAAATTAAATCCTATATACATTCTACTGTGGGGATTTCAGTGATCTGTAGGACCCTTTCAGATTTCTGCCCCATGGCAAGTTATATCTATTGTGCATATTAGCAGTGTGACTTTGGCCTTCCTCTAGCCTAGTAATTACATGTATTTCTTTGTAGTAGGGCACACAGGACATCAGGGGAGATAAAAAAAAATAAAAATCATCCCTTCAAAACAAAAGTGGCCACAGTGTTAACATGCCATCATTTCAGCTAAGTGGCTTAGAGATAAAACCTACATTTGATTTTGTCAAACCAAGGATTTGATATTAACGTTGACTCATGCACAATTAAGGTCCTTTTAGGTTTACTCTTATTCAGACTGGCACTTACTGAGAAGTGGTAGAAAGATGTCCATTCTCTTCACATGAATGACCCACAGGGAAAGGACCACGGAGGAGAGCTGAGAATGAAGGGGTGCATACTCTTTTCATGCACGTATCCAAATCATCAATCTCAGCCATGTGTTCGTTCTCACAGCTTTCAGACAGGAGTTTTAAATACTCCACCAGGTTATTGTTCCCATAGCAACAAATGAAAACATATACAAAGGGATTATGGGGAAGAGTGCAGATAAGTTTGCTACGGTATTTGCAGCATTTGTAATTGCGTTGAGGCTACTGGAAAAATAACGTAAATGTTGTTTAGCAACCTAGTCATCTGCAACATTGTGAGAATGATGATTGTCTTTTCACAGGTTTTTACAGATGTAAGTTTACTGAGAGACATTAATTTATAAAAATCTTTTCTAGCAAAATTCCATTATAGTTTTAATTTATTTAAAATTGCTATTATCTAAAGATAACCATGAAAACTTTTTAGTAAATTGATATGAATTTATTAATAATAGAATGGAAATGCCATTTCAGAACAGTATACAAATTCAGTAGAGGTCCTGAGCAATGAAGATAATCCCAGGAGCTAGAAATTCAATGTTAAGTGTAGTTTTTCTTAGTTTGTTAGGTTTACTGTCACAGCAGGGTTTCCTCAAATCATGAAATGAAGCCTTAAGCATTATATTTGCGGAAGGAGCACATACCATCATATTTTCATCATTTTGGGAAGCAGCAAGCTCTTGTGTCTTCTTTACTTCCCCTAAGGTTATCTCCAGCTGCTTCACTTCTCTTACTCTTCAGAGTATTGATTCACTAGTCAGAGTAGTTAATGAAATTTGTCAGTACTAGTGATTGGAAGCGTAAGAAACAAAATGGAAATATCCTTACATCTATGCTTTTTTTATAAAGAAAATTAAGAATACATTAATTAAGTCCATCCCTTTCAAGCAATTTACTAGAAAGCTGTAGAATATACTTGGTAATAAATCTAAGTAATAAGGCAGAAATTATAAACTTGAGCATGTCCTTGCCTTCTAAAGTACAGGCTGATCTGTATTATAAAAGAACATGGGCTCCTTTCAGATATTTTATCAGCCTCCTGACTTGTAAATTATGCTGAAAGAAACAGAAAACTGCTTGAAAGAGCATATATTCCTCTAAAGTCACGTGTACTTATCAATCATCAATGATGAGTCACCTGATGACAGTCTTGGCCTATAGGAATATCCGCTTGTCAAATTTTAAGCAAGCAATTTAAATTTCACACTTATCTATTGATCTTTTTAATATACAATAGTTTTGGGTTTTTTTAAATACACACGTGTGGGTGTAGGTATACTAACTTATACACAGCATATGTTGGTACATTGTATATAACAAACTGCCTGAACCTCCCCTTCTGTTTGCAAATATGCATCACTAAGTCACCTTGCAAAGATTTTAGTGTGTATGTTAGTATACGTAATATTAGAGTGAAAGAAACATATTTTTATGTCATTCTCTTTTGTCACAATGTAAAAAAGGCTAAATGTGTAGATATGTTATTAAAAATGATAGTTTAAGGTACAGTGCGTACAAAATAGATCTATTGATTTCATACAGAAAATGGACATATGGTATATGATACATTTTTATTTAAAACAACAAAAATTAAAGTTTGCTCTTTGCTACATCCTTTTGAAAAACTTTCTAAAATAAGCTAGCAAATTTCAGTGCCAATGGCAGAAATTTAGATAATGTCAAGCAGCTGTATATGATTTCTCAGACTGGAAAATGTGTCACCTTTATTGAGTAAGAGTATGCCTATGATTTATATTTAGCTCCTTGTATACTCCCTGTATATCACATATATGCATATATGGTGCTTATGTAAGTGCATACATAATGTATATGCTCAGTTCTGTTGTATTGCAGTAAGGTCAGAGAAAGAATCTTCCTTTTTCATTGACTGTTGAAATAGCATGTTCAAAATTCTGTCCTGTCTCAAAAGAACAACAAAAATACAATTTTTTGCTTGTTTATTTCATTTTTTTTTTCTTTCTATATGTTATGTAGAGTAAGAATCTTGCTCTGAAGTTTGAAGCATTTCAGCCAGTTGGGATTAGCAGTGTTGTTTTGATGACTC
Source organism: Apaloderma vittatum (assembly GCF_000703405.1). Taxonomy (NCBI): domain Eukaryota; kingdom Metazoa; phylum Chordata; class Aves; order Trogoniformes; family Trogonidae; genus Apaloderma; species Apaloderma vittatum. The sequence continues at coordinate 2,913 of NW_009729350.1, read as the reverse complement.
AATGGTGTAAACAAACAAAATAATGAAAATGCAAATTCTGAATACATCAGACACGAGTTCATTGGCTAGTGCATGTGTAATATTTTCTGATGAACTCTAAACTTGATTTTGAGGTAGTCTTTTTGATAATAGAGCTGTTATAGAACACTTCCGTCTACACATTTAAATTTAAAATTCGTATGGATTTAATCTGAAAACATCTATCTACATCACATGAAAAATAAAGTAGAATAATCTTTGGAAGAAACAGTGTATATATGTAAATCATTTTTGTGGTTTTCTAGTTTGTCATTTCAGATTCATTTTCTAGAATTTTTGGTTTTCTCTGAATGGGAAAGTCTTCAAAATTGAGGTCACATGGCATTTCAGCAATGGACAACTCCTGAGATCAATATGTATTGTAGCAATACCTGTCAGGAGCCAAGGAGAAGAACCAAGTGATATACCTAGAGGTGTCATTTATTACTGTATTAAAAACATGGCCAAGTGATGAATCAAAGACTTGCTAAGCCATTAGGGTATTGCTTTTATAAATTAAGCTCGTATACCATTTAAAACAGGAATTAATATCTTCAGAACTAGTGCTTCTTAATAGCTTGCTGTGGACAACCATATTAGCTTTGTTTATCTGTAGACATGAAAAATAGTATATATATTAGCTACAGGGAAATGCTTCCCCATACACCATGCTCCACAGTGCTGGCTGCTGAATATTTGATATATTAATACATATTCATATTCTGGAGTTTGGACAGTGATTGTAATGTCAGGCAGATTTAGTACCTAAAATAGTTTATAGCCTCAGAGAAAAGTGTCACTATAAAAATAATCATTTTGTCTTAGTTTTTTATAGAAATTTTTTTTTTCCTTGTGAAATCAAATGAGATAAAATAAAAAAAAAACAGTTGCAACCTTTTTGAGCTTATATCCATTATATTCCAAATCTACATGCTTATGAGGAACACAAGAACAGAGGTGCACAAGTTTTGGACTTGTGAAATATATTTTCCAATATTTCTCTACTACTGTATAGATAAATATAACAAGATGTAACTGAGACTATCATAATGAATATTCACCGTCATAAATCCCGTGATGGCAACTTTTTGTTTAAAAGTCATAATCATATGCAGTTTAACGCTGTTACTCCTGACTTGTTAAAGTTTTATGGTGGTGCTTCATTTGTCAAGTGGACTGAAATATATATTTACACTTGGATAATGTATACTGAAATACTGAATCATTTGAGACTCTCAATGGTAGGGACTGAAAATGTTTAAAAATTTAAATCTAATGTCTGTACAATAACAAACCTAGCCTAAGAGGCCATGAATGTTCACTTGCCTCTACATTCTTTCATCTTACTCTGACCACTGACCAAGGAAATGAAGTTGGCCTGCTATCAACCTTGCAGCCACAGGTACACTTCTGTGCAACCTGGAGAGAAAGAACGACACTACGGGTTATTCTTCTGCACTGTCAGTGGCTGGTTACATTGAAATGCTCAAGGCAAGTCTGCTCCCAAAAGCAAAGACGGACTGAGTAGCTGTTGCCTAATTGGAGACATCTAATTATAGGCAAAGGATAAAGGATGGAAACTAAGACAGTAGTAAGTCCTACCTGCGTTGCTCTCAAACAACACATCTTGAACTGGTTTAAACCTCAGTTTCAACTGCACGAAGTTATTTGGGTCTGTTTAAATTCAGGATGCCCTGGAGACAACCATGACTCCTGATGGAAATTGTTATGAGTAATGGGGCTATTTGACTACAAGTAGAAAATATGTTCTCTGTTAAATCACTGTCACCCCAGGCAAGAATATTATTTTCCCAGCTCTTTCTGGTGACCTTCTCCCTTCTCCCCCTTATTCATTTGCTCCAAGGGCTGCTCTGTCTTTACCACATTTAATAGCTCCCCTGATGGCTACAAGTTGCATTGCAGGAGTTGGAAACGTGGAAATTATTTTTCATAGTCCTTTTGCTTTTTTCCCTTTTGCACTTAGGCTTTCACAGTGTCTGAAAGGGCAGTCAGATGCTGAATATCCTTTTTTTTTTTTTTTTTTGACATAATCACACATATCGAAAAGGCAAAGGGAGGAAGACATAGAAAGAAACAGCCACCCCCTGCATAGTATCTGTTCTCTGACATAGTCCCGCTGTCATTTAGGAGTACTACCTTGGAAGTGCTCTAGCATATGCTTATTATCTGTGGTCCAAGAATGCAGATACACCAGTGAATGACTGTGTGTTTTATGTCCCTGTTACTATGCAATTCACACCCCTTCAAGGTCAACATGGAACAAAATATGGAAATTCCCAGAGATCTTTATGGGGACTCAGTGAGGACTGCTAAAAAAGGCTGTATTGATTCTTCATGCACTGCATAACTGAGAGAAGCAGTAGACTCTTTTAAGACCATTTATTAACTGTGGTTTCTTTAAATTTTAGAAACGTTAACAAGTTCTTTTCTCAGACCTCCTACCTCAAACTTTAAGGGTATAATATCACATATAAAACACACTTGTCTAATGATACTGACCAGCCTAACAGTGTTTGAATCAAATACAATTCATTTAAAATTATAATTCTAAAATAGATCAGAAAATACTGTGGTCAACTTATTAGTATAATTATTAAAATAGGACCTAGTCTGGTTAACAGGCTTAAATATAATTTAGGAAACAGAGGTCTAAGAGGCAAATTTGCCTTTCATAAGGTCTGAAAACTAAAAGAACGTTTGACAACACAAAACTGGGAGGAATGGTTGACACACCAGAAGGCTGTGCTGCCGTTCAGAGAGACCTAGACAGCCTGGAGGGCTGAGCAGGGAGAAATCTTACGAAGTTCAACAAGGGCAAGTGTAGAGTTTTACACCTAGGAAACAACAACCCCATATGCCAGTATAGGTTGGGGA
>NW_009729349.1:0-466 GCF_000703405.1 Apaloderma vittatum | reverse complement strand
CAACCGGCAAACTAGCACACTGGAGCACCAAATCAACTCCTGTCTTCAGAAATTACCACAACGCAGAAGCTTGCTACTCCTGATCACGCTGCAGTCTCACAAACCAACAGAGCTACAGCTCTACTCCAACAAGCCAAACCAAATCACAGACTGGAAAGCTGAGAAATAAGTATTTATTTGTTGCAAATTCTAAGATGATTATAAAATATGGTCAGCCTTGATGTTTTGTTAACATAGGCTGATTCTTGTTTACATTAAGATCATGAGACTGCTAGATACCATTTATGAGTTACAGCAATCAGAAAAAAATAGTACTATTACACAAGGGTATCCCATCTATACAAACACAGTATTCAACAAGTAGAGATTCAAGGACTGCAGACTCAAGGTGAGTCAGGTAACTCACTAAAGGCTCCTTTTCCCAATCCTAAATCGACATAAAAACATGTTCTGCTCTAAAGTCAGC
>NW_009729348.1:29499-32334 GCF_000703405.1 Apaloderma vittatum | reverse complement strand
GTAAGCCACAGCCCCTGCACCCTGCCTGATCTCAGACCCAAGCGCTGCCCCCGGGTGCAGAGAGATTGCCGTGCCTCAGTTTCCCCATTCCCCCAGACCACCTCTCCACGCCCAAGCCCCTGCCCTGGCCCCCTGCAGCGTGGCCGCCTCCGTTATCCCTGCCCGGAACTGGCCTCACAGGTGCTGGCTATAAAAATGAACTCAAAATACATATAAATCCTCCTGTCTGACACCAGGGAGGGTGATGGAGCCGGGGCAGGACAGCTGGCTTGGCCACCCCAAGACACTGGGCTTTGCCTGGTCAGTTGGAACCCAGCTGTCGCAGGCTGGGGACCGCACAGTGTCCCCAACCCACAGGTGATGTTCTCAGTGTGGGAGGACCCTCTCTCCCCAGCAGTATCACCCTTGGCATCCCCAGCCCCTGCTGGCCTTCCTCTGCTAGCCACAAAAGCATTAAAGCTTGGCAGAGCTTCTGCTCCCATCGGCGGCGCAAAATAAAGGTTGCAAAGCCAAGCAGCAAGGATAACTTCTATTTAAAAATACCTCTCATCCCGATGATTTATTTGCAGGGCGTTCCTGCCAGCTCCTAATGCAGCTCAGGCTTGGGCCTTAACTTACCTGACACCTTCCCTTCTTCGTAGGATTATTTATTGGGGGCTACCTTTGGCTGCCTGGCCATGCCGCCCGTGGGGCTGCTGCTTGGAGCCTGGTCACGGCACATTGCAAGCAGAGAGGTTCCTTCCAAACCTGTCCTCTTCTGACTGGGATTTTTTTTTTTTCACCTTTTCCCATTAAAAGGAATACGGATACTCATCTCAGTCAGCCAGCTAAATAGGAAATGTGGAGAGGGCACACCGCCCCACACCCCTCCAGCGGTTCCCCGCAAGCTTTTGAGAGCGTCCCCCATCACGGGTACAGCCCGACTGCAGCTTTACAGGAGTTTTGCTTCCAGTCGGTGCTGGGAAGGGAAATAAGTGAACAGATTGCAATAAAAAAAATCCAACGAGCCCAAATTCAGCCAACTGAGCCCGAAGCTGCAATTTAGCCAAGGAGCCAATCGCAAGGCTGCAGTTTCCACTAAAACAAAATAAAAAGAAAATTAAAAAAGCTTCAGTGCAGTGCCTGGGTGGGTGCCTGGGCAGGTGGGCAGCACGGCTGGAGAGTTTTTTTTGGGTCTGGCTGCCCCTCGCTGAGGCGAGCCCTGGAGCAGCGCGGCGCGGCTGGGGATGCCCACAGGGTGAGGAGAGGAAGGCTGGAATCTCCGGCTCTGTGGCCACCGACAGTTTCTCTGCTCTGATAAAGGCAGCTGTCCGGGGAGGTGGGTGTGAGGCTGTAAACAATAGGGAAATACTGGTCGATCAGAACAAAATTCTCAGTGTTTATTTCTCCTTCTCTCCTTCAGGCTGTGGATTATTATTATTTCTTTTTTTTTCCCCCTCTCCACCGCCAATCCACTCGGTTCCTCGCCCCTTTGGGAGCACTAAATTCATCATGTGAATGTAAAGCGGGGCTTGTGCGGGGAAGGGAGCTGCGGTTCGCTCGAGCAGACGCATGCAAGGTCACACGCAGCCTCACCATAAATTACGGCATGTCCCACTGTAAACAGCAACAGGAGAGGGGAAGCGCAGCGGCTTCAGGGGCAGGGGGCTGCGGGGGCCGATACGTAACATCGTGACAAGTCAAACAACTCTCAGGGTGTTCACTTGACAGAGAAGTATTTTTCACATCCAATCCATTAGGCAAACAAGATGAAAAAGTATTTCCTACTTTGCTGAAAAAATATAAGGATATATAAAGCATGCCTTAAAAAAAAAAAAAGAAAAGAAATTAAGTGTGACCATCTATAATGTTTTTTTCCAGCGGCTCTGACAGCCTTCCAGGCATCCAGACTCTGCAGGGAGGGAGCTGATACTTTAAAGAGTTCTAACAGTTTCTTGCTTTTTGGCTCGTCCCAGTGTTGTAGGAACAGTAATGAGTCAAATTAGTTGGAAAGAAACAACCCCAGAATTCGCTTCCCTCCCTCAAAACCCTCATGAAACCCCACTCCACAGAACTAAACCCAAATAATTTGCTTCTTTTCTTTCTCCCCTTCCCTTTTCCAGCCAGGTCAGTGGGGAACATGTTTCATGACCCATTTTTTTCTTTTTAACCTACAACATTATTTTTGAAACGAGGAGATCCTCTCAAAGTTTGCCTTTCTTGCTAGCTGCCTTTTCTGATAGTTTTGCACAAGTGAAAAACCCACAGGGAAAAGGCTTCTTCCAACAGTTTGGTTACAGTTTGGAGGACTTCTAGTACCGGTGACAGTCTCTGACAGGGAGGCAGAGGGGAGTGGTGGAAGAGCAGATCTGCAGGCTGCCTGGCGGCTCCTCAGGCAGAGGCAGTCCTCAACCACCACCGGGAAAACGAGCCTGTCGAAGAAAAAGGATCACTCCCAAACACAAGTCATCTTTCTACTAAATTTTAATTTATTTCTTTTTTTCCTTTTTTGACAAAGACATCTAAATTATACACGGAATAACAACATGACCAGATATTGCAAATACCCCTTTTCGGTGAAATTCAAAAAGGGAACATAAAAGAAAGAGCTTGTGGGGACCCGGCCGGCCCAGGGAACGCAACAGCCGCCACCTTTTGCTTTTACAGAAGAGTGAGCCCTGTGGGGCAGGGGGTGAGCTCGAGAGGGCTGGTCTCATCCCAGTACATTTAATTTAAAAAGTCTAGTGATCGGTTATATTTTTGACAGAGAAAGAAGTCATTAATGTGCAGGAAGTGGTATTGCTGGTGGAGGAGGGGAATGGGAGAAGGTTGCATGAGGCTTTGGCGAGCGTTCTC
>NW_009729348.1:29163-29458 GCF_000703405.1 Apaloderma vittatum | reverse complement strand
GAGGACACAAGTCCCCACGCCCAGCACTTGGGGCTGGAGCCAGGGCTCGGAGCCACGTTCCCTGATGTGCCCTTGGAGAATTTCACTTCTCCATCATCTCTCCCCTCCAGAGAACACAAAGGGGCAGGAGAGGCATCTTTCACCTAGTGCAAAGGTAAAATCAGATTTAATGATGTGAAAGTGAGGCAAGACAAAATCCCCATTGGGGGCGGGGAGGGGAGAAATTAACCCCTGTGACAAACTTCTCGAGGCCTGGGGTAGATCTGTCTGTCACTCTGAGCCTTTAAATCCGGGC
>NW_009729348.1:27551-29137 GCF_000703405.1 Apaloderma vittatum | reverse complement strand
TCTTCCTACCAGAGGTGCTCTAATTCAACCACAAGCCACTGTGCCGGCGGGGTGGCGTTTAATGGGCTGTGTTATGTGGGAGGTCAGGAGAGAGGAACATAACGGTCCCTTCTGGCTTTTAAAAAAAAAAATAAATCTATGAATTGATGCGATGCGTGGCAGAGCTCCACCCATACCAATGAGATGGTTTGCTTCCCTCGGATCTCACTTAAAGGAGGGCAAAGCAGACAGACTTGGAAGGACAAGGCCTCGCGTATGCAGTTACCATGAGCCGAGCAGGAGCTGAAGGGCTGGGAGAGGGGCAGGGGTTTTGCGGAGTGGCAGCAGGCGTCATTTTTGGCTGGCCCCAGCCAGTTTTACAGGTGGTATTTAGTCAGGTGCTGCCAAGAACCCAGCAGAGGGTACAGCAGATGTAAATGCATTCAGATAAGGAGCAAGGAGTGAACAGAACTTCAAATTCTTTTACATTTTCACCAGGTCGATGCACAGAAATGTTTACAACACAAGCCGCATTTACAGACATCACTGCGGGGCAATTTACCTAAGCCACGGTCATTTTAACCCCCTACCTCCATCCTCCCAGCACAACTCGCTCTGTCATGGTCTTCCTCTCTTATTGCAGGTAAACCAAATTAATCTTCTGGATTAGAGGTGAAGCTCTGGCTGGTACAGATGCACACAACCCACACCTGTAGCTACCTGCAGACATAACCAATGAGCCAGCAAACACTTCTGGATCCTGAGTTCAGTAAGGCAATCTTTCCTTCCAGAATGGCGCAATAGGAAAACTACTCTGCCTTTATTTTACTCACATTTCTGAGTTTAAACAATGTGACCCTTAAAATCCAATTACCCTCCCAGATGGTTTTTTGATCCAGAAAGCCAACTGTGCCACAGGTAGGATGTCACAGGTTAAGTTTGCCACCGGTAAAAAAGCACGCAGCAGGGAAGCACCAACTTCGTCACAAGTGAGAAGGCTCCAGGTCTCAGCCCCAAAAGGGACTTTGCCCTGTCCTGCCTGGGCCAGGGGAGGGGTACGCAGGCATTTCGCTCTGCATCTGGCATGCAGTGCGGCAAATCCAAAGCTCGGCCATGTCTGTCACAAAGCTCTGCCACAAAAGCCAGCACGAAGCGTGTGCCTATAAGAGAGGGCTGCAGTTCTTTGCAGTGCTCACATCAGGGAATGCATTAATTGCAAGGAAAAGGCAATGCTGGGGTGCATTTCTTCTCCTTGGGCTGCCCCAGGAATACATGATGCGCAAATTCCTGGGGTTCCTGATAAGCCGCTGCGGCTGGCGAGTCACTGAGCGAGCGATGCTTAAATGAACATCTCTCCTGGTCTTATGACTCCTTACTCAATCCATGCAAAGCTGGAGCTGTGTCACTTTGTGTCATTAGCGATTGCTTAACAGCTCACTTGAGCCTGCTCTTCCCCCCCTTCCCCGCCAGTCGTCTGGTTTTTAAAGCACGACTGTGCTACTCCGGCATGCATGTCCTGCCTCGGTGCTGGAGACAGATGCGCTCAGAGGGTGCTGACTCACGGACGCAGGCAGATTAAAGTTGGACCGCTGAAGCAGTTGCTGTGC
>NW_009729348.1:0-27497 GCF_000703405.1 Apaloderma vittatum | reverse complement strand
TACTGTACATCCTGATGTATTGGGGGTGGGGGTGGGTCCGGAATCAGCCCCAGATGATTTTCATCTGCCGGGCTGTAGCGCGTAGGCGGCCGGGGGCTGCTTCACGTACAGTGCAGATGTTTCTGCCCTGAGGTGGAGACGTCCGGGGGAAAGGGAGGAGCAGAGAGCTGGGAGCTCCAGGGGTGTCAGCCGTCTGCCTGGGTCCATGAGTCAACTCGCTGACGCGTGGTAAAGCCACATGCTTTAGTACACGCAGCTTTGCCCACGCTGCCCGCCCGTCCGTCTCCAAGAGGTGGAAGGGGTAATGCAGTCCCCAGTCATCCTCTGGCCTTTTGCAGGCAGGCAGCAAACAAAGCTGGCAAGCAGGGCAGTGGGATTATTTTACCATCTGTGCATTAGAAACTGGCCCAGGAGTCACCAAGCTCGTTTCACGCAGGACATGGCTGCTTTGGCGTGCTAATGACTCCTGCTCACTGTCAGCTGGGGCTAGATTTGAATCGGGGACGAGGAGGTGGAAAACATTCTCTTTCCTATTTCAGCAACTGCAGCCTTTTAGAGGAAAGCCAGTTCAGGGAAGAACGACTCCTCATTTTAAAGAGCGCTTCCCATCTGCCGTTCATCGCGCTCCTCACCAGGACAACCCGTGGACCCTGGCCCTGGGCAACCCCCCCGAGGCCCTCGAAGGGTGAGGCGAGGCCTGCCAAGGAAGGGGAGGGGTGTAGGAGAATATATTTTGCGCATTTTGACAAGGAAACTTGGGACCTGGTATCATTCTAGAAAGTAATTATGGACTTAACTGCATTTTGCTGCAGAGTTGCCTTAACATCGAGGGAAAAATCAACAGAGATTGTTCAACAACGAGACTAATCTCTCACACGGAACTTACTGAATGTAGGAACCACGTTTTTGCTGGCTCAAGGTGAAATGCTGGGCTAAATTCTCCTTCAGCCGTGAGAAAAGCCCTAGGCACATTCACCCTGCATTATTCCAACTGTAAAGAGCTTCAATTATACACATATAACCCTTCTCTCCCTTCTACAGCGGTGTCGCAATGCAACAGTGCCTCGTTATGATCAAACTCCTCTTTTATGGCTATAGGAATACGTGGAAGTCTTCTACCCTCATTACACAAATGACTCCTTAGCAGCTTTATTTTAAGAAACTACCCACAATTGGTAACACAACCGCATTTTATCTGTCACTGAGGGGAAACTGTGACTGACACCTGAGCGTGTCCTCAGCAACCACAAACTCGCACATAGAGGGCAAGTCCTATGCATCTAAGCAACTACAGTAACTCGCCACTCCTCCTGCTCCACGCTGAATCACAGTCTTGCTTCTGCTTACAAACTTGCTTGCTAATCAGACATTTAATACTATTTATGCATAGGGACAAAAATATATAATTCCTTTATTGGGATATAAAAACAATACTAAAGAGCAGGTCAAGTTCCAAATCCAGCAGTAGGTTTTAACTGATGTTGTTCCCTTTTTTTTCTCTCTCTCTCTTTTTTTTTTCCTTATAACAGCTGTAGCTGTGCACAGATGGAAAAACATTTGGTCAGAAAGCAGCAAATTAGTGTTTTCAGGCTAGAATTCTGCTCCCACCGCTCCTCCATTTCCATGTAGCTCAGAACGCTTTATTTCTTCTTAGCACTGACATTTTTGCACACCCAATTCATGCCGTCCTTCAGACAGAGAAAGGTAACATTAGTCAAGCAAAGGCAAAAGGAATTCCCCCAACCCCATCCAACCGCCATTCTGCAAGCACAACGTTCTGCATCCTCAATCTACCCCCCACCTGCCCTCAGCACCCAAAACTGCTGTGGGTTAAAAAAATAAATGCCTCCTTCCTCGGTATATGTTGTCACACAGAGGTTATTAAACCTTTCATCTGACCATAAAAAGTATCATCATCTCATCACGTCGCTATGTGTAGGTCCTTTGAGGAAGGATCACTTTGCAGTCAAGGTACGTCAGTGGCAGATGAAGGCTCAGTTCCAGGTTCGGCTACAGATATTTGTGTAACCTTGGGCAAGTCACCTTATCTTTGACAACAGGGATTTTTGGGAGCCGTTTGTTATACAACATCAGCTCCATGTTAAGAATATGGCTCTAATTCTCTGCTCAGCTGCATGATCCATGAAAGCCACTGCAATAACCGGATCTGGACCCTGCACCCCGCTCCTCAGGGTCCCCGCAGAAAATGGGCCCTCGGGGGTCCCACAGGCGTTCAGTGAGAATAGAAGGGGTCATGTTTTAAGAGCCTGATACACTCTTCCAAGTATTTCTGTAGAAATGCGTGCATGACATCTCTGACCCCTGCAAGCAGGATGGCAACACTTGTGCTGTGACTATCTGAGTCGTGAGTTTTTTGCTGAGATCCCAGAATGGGGCACGCTACTGAAGGGTAAAGACACATTTAATCTGCTCCTGTCACTTATCTGTTGTGAGACACGCACGATGGAGCACAAGATGCACCATCTCCTCATATTTGTGTCCCAGCAAACCCATTACTTCCACCCTGCCTACGAGGTAGCCCTGCCGACACGGAGGCTCAAGGCAGAGGGCCAGTAGGGATTTGTGGATGAGAGGGGAGTGGTGCACCTTTGTGCCTAGAAATTGGGCAAATGTCACCTTGGAGTTCTGGAAGGGATACTCCACTGGTTTATGTTCAATGGTCATGTTCGGATCATTACAATGACAGTTAGACCCTAAGAAAGACTAGAGCCTTTGGACCCTGTGGTCGGGGGCTTAGCATGGTGTCGCTGGCTTCCTGTGCCCTTGTCCCCAAAGTGCCAAAAGGCTGCCAAGGACCTCAGGTGCCCCAAGGACAGGCGGCCAAAGGCACAGCGCGGCAGGCCCCTGGGGTGAGCCGCAACCCACCGCCATGCCTCTGTGTCGCCCCTCAGCCACAAAGGTGGGAGCTAAAGAGTTAAGAGAGAAGAGAGGGAGTCCTCAGGGCTTAATCAGAAGCAGAGAGGTTCTCACTTGAAAATACCAATTCACCTTGATAGCTGCGCTATGTGACACTTCTTATCTGAAGGGGAGCAGCAACTTCTGAAATCAGCCCTTGTTGCTGTGTTAAATAAAGAATACGCAAGCCCAGCTTGTGCTGGGGTGCACATGAGGCCCTACACTAATAACACTTCTAACTCTAACCTTGGGGAGGGTTGGTGTCTCCAGTTTCATTTATTTATCTCCACAGCAGAGATCAGTGTAAAACAAATTGTCTGAAATCCTCAGAGCAAATGGGAAAAGACGAGAGGTAGATTCATTTTAAGGCCCAGTAGCTTTGTGTCTTCCCCTTTCAATAACACTGATAACCTAGGTGTAAAACATGTAATGCCTTAAGCAATCAATAGCGTGGTTTAAAGCTTATCACTTTAGAGAGAGAGGGAACTAGCGATTCCCAGCATGAGGAATGCCAGGACTTAACAATAGGGCTAGGAGGAGAGGTGTCAAGCCTTTGGCTTGATTGTGTGCTTTAGAAATCTGCATGATTGCCTGCAAAGAGTAAAAATAAATAAATAACTAAAAATGCTCCCACAATGATTTCAGCTTCCCCTGCCTCGGAAGCAATAATCACATTTGCACACATCATGGCATACAAGGCAAGCAGAGCTCCTCATTCATTTTGAATGTAGGTTTATTTGCTGAACCAGAACAGCTGAGACAGCTTAAAGTAATAAATATCAGCTGACACCCTCTGCTATTCAGCACAGTAATCCCAGAAACAATACATCACTGCAAAACAACAAACACGCATCCTATCTTCTACCTAATCTGACCACAACCTGAATTCACAGTGATTAAAACTCTGCCTGCCGTCCTTTGGGAGCACAGGAAGGGGAAAGACAGTGACCATCTCAGCACCAGCACAGCGAGGGTCATAAAGCAGAGTTTTATGATGGGATTTACCATGGCTGGGAGCCTGGCTGCATCAAGCATATAACGAGGGCAAAAGAATGACATAGCAAAATGCAAGAGGAAAGGTGAACTCCAAACAGGCTTGAGATACGTAAGTAGGTCACTGAACTTTTAAAGTATGGATAGATTTGAAAATCTCTCTTCTGGCATGAGTTAATTGACAGGGAAAATCACATTTAATTGTAAATATCTCCCTGCCTGACAGCTATAAAGGGAAAATGAACATGCTCGGTTCTATGTGTTGTATCAAGGAGATATGTGTAAGACACCTTCCTCATCCTCAGCCACACCACAGCTACAGCTGTAGCTTCTGGTGCAGCTTTCTCAGGGGACGTGCGTTCTGCAGCATCCCCAAAGGATCTGGAGAACAGCAGGTGCAATGGAAAACAAAAAAACCCCAAAAGGTATGTTTGCAGGTTTTCTACCTAAGGTTTGAAGCAGGACAGAGGGATGGGAAGATAGAGAAATGCAGGGAAACTGCTGATATGGGGAAAGCACACGGGAAAGAAGAAACGGTTCTTGAAAGAGTCAAGTCCACAAGGAGCCAACTGTTGTTGTCCTTTGTCACTACTGCTGTGCCCCTGTATCTGCATGCTTAAAAGATGGCTCTGTGCAGAAAGTACAATCCCTACAGTAACATTTAGATCTTGATAGGTGTCCTTGTGCTGCTTTGTTGAGACACAGAGACAGTGGCAGGTACTCTGAGGATGGAGACAGATACAATATTAGTATTCCAGCCTCAAGTCAACCCTGGGAAAACGTAGCCAGGGAAATATTTCAGAACTCTAAGCTTTGCCTCTCTTAGCTCCTTGACAAGCAGCTAGTAAACTTTACCAAAGCAAAGAGAGAGAACTCCAGGGAAGAGGATAACGCTCCTTGCAGAGAAATGCTGCTTGGCACAACCCTGCCTTGTTGCAGTCGCATCTGCTACTGTGCCAAGGAAGTTGTACTCTAGCGCCCTTCGGGAAAGGACTGGCAGAGCCTTCCCTGGGAGAAATAAAAAGTCCTGCTTGAGACTAGCCCACTGCTTGCTCATTCTCTGCATTATCAGCTTTGTGGTTTTGGAAGTGAAGTAATCTGACTTCAAACACAGCGAACTAGTCCTTTCCACCCCGTAAAAAGCCTCTCTGTTTCTGCTCCCCTGCAAGCCAGGGATCATGCAAGGCCACAAACTTGTGACCCCTAAGGTGACCTTAAGGACAGCAAAGCTTAATCCTTTCATGTAATCCTCTGTCTGCCATAACAAATTGGGTCAGGCAAGTGCAAAATTCTCCATCTCTAGCATTTTTGGTATGCGTTATTTTAACTGTCACTTTGTTGTTCCTCTGCGCAGCTAGGACTGTGCCTTCATTATCTGTCGTATCTTTGCACCTCCAGTCATTGCACACGCTGGCTTTTCCAGGCTCCTGCCAGTACATTATCTATTGTTTTTTGCCCGGGTGCAAGATTTTCTTCTGTCCTCTGAGACCTTGCATCCCTGATGCAGCACTGTAGGCTCCGTCCTCACCCTTCTTAAAAGGGTGACTTTTAAGACTTTGCCTTGTAATCTGGAAACACGGTTGCTTTTTGTCAATAAGCAGCGGCTCTGGCCACCCCAGGAGAGCTGCAGTCATCAAAATTGGGTTTGCATCACATTTACAAGCAGGCCTAGAACCTTGTTAAGATGTGGAAGATCCCCATCTAGCCTGGCCTGGCTAAGACATCTTTAAGATGAGACCTAGCTCTGAGGATACAACATTGCCAGGGTGTCCTGTTCTGAATCCTGCCCTCAGGAAAGGGCTGAATCACAGCATCAGCAAAACTTAGGTCCTGGGCTTTGTTCTCAGCTGGGCTGAAATAGCCAGGGAAGAGAAAGTGGCTCAGCCCTTCCCACAGTCCTTTAGGCCAGACCAGCTCTGGCATAAATTAGGGAAGTTTAGTGGCTACTTGCAGTTCCACTGGCTTTTAATGGTCTCCAGGGGGCCATTACACTTGGGAGACTCCGGACACAATATGCTGCAGCATCGCTCTGGAGGCTGATTCCTCGGGGCAGGCTGAGCTCCTGCTGCCTTGATCGCAGACTTTTGCTTCAGATAATAAACAAGCTGTAGAGCACCAACAGGTCCAAAGCCTTGAGCTGTGGTTAATACTCACCCTGGCCCCGAAAAAACACCTCCAGCAAGTGGACAGGCTGCAAAGCAGAGGAGTCCTGCCTGCTTTCACTCCACCCAGCTGGCCAGCGTGGAACATACATAGTTTTTGAACGGCAGGTACTACAGCTGGAGAACTGGTCACAAAACACAAACCCAAGAAAGCCTGTGTGGCACCAGAGAGCCATCATGAGGCAATGGTGCCCTTTGGTTTCTCTGCCGATACTAGTGATCACGTCCGTCGCTTGCTGTGTCCTGTGCAAGGGTCTTGGTGTAAGCCAGGGCAGGACCCTACCCCAGAGGCAGAGCCCAAGTGGCTGCGGCGGGGAGAAAAGGCTCCCCCGCTTTCCCAACCAGGGCTGAAGGACAAAATCAGACTCAAGCAAACAATTTGCTTGAAAAAGCGTCTAAGCATGAGGGATGCTGCTCCTCCCTCAAGGGCAGCAGGAAGGCTGATTAACAACCCAAGTGCTGCCCACGGTTACAGTCAGGATGTAATGAAGTCTTCAGCTGCCCTATCAGGGGCTACCAGCCGGTGTCCAGAGGACACTACGCGGGGTTTCCAGTTAACCTAGTCACCTCTCTTCTGAGTTTACCCAGGACATTGCTGGGCCCCGTTTCCAGAGTCTCCCAACGGTTAATTTTAAAAAAAGAAGATGACAATATGGATTCCCTCCTTAATTAACAGTTTTATTAAATAACCCATTTCAAATAATAGTTAAATTCTCCAAATTTATATCATTCTATTAACCATAATCTAATCTCATTAACCTTGAAATCCCCAGTCTTAACTACCCAATTCTATACACCATGGTGCGAGCAGCTAAACTAATTAAATGACCTTCAAACTATTTCTCCTTCATGTATTGGCATTATTTATCTTTGCTCATTTCTCTCCCTTCAAGCTACCACAAAAATCTTCCCCTAGGAACTCTGCTCTCACGTGTACTCAGTACTAGATATGCCACCACTCTTCTTTGCAAAATCTGCCAGCAACGTCTCCAATTTTACTCTAGCTAATATATATTCCATCAGCAGCGACAGCGTCCTCACTCCTTGGTTTTCATTCTGAATACTTGATGCTTCCACATCTTCATTTATTTTGTTGTCACTCATTGTCATTTCTCAAAGAAGTCCTTAAAGCAGTGACCTCAGATTTAACTACACTTAGAGTGCTCCTGTTCAGAGCCACTGGTAGAGACAGCGTACCACGATCCTCAGAAACATCTTTCTTACTCTTTAAATAAATTCTTCTTTGATTCTTCTAAATTTTGAGCGTTTTGATCTCTCTTTCAAGTGCCAGGACTGAAGGTGATGTTTCCTCCTGGGCTAACCCAGCTTTAGTTTAAAAGTCATCTCTCCCAAACCATTTTGCTCAATGAATTTCCAAGGAAGAGGAGAGGTTGGCATTCTTGCTGCCTGATTTGACAGGGCCGGAGTTACGGCAGAATAGAAAGATAGGAGCTCTTTTTCTATAAGTAGTAGAGAGTTTTTGACTTCCCCGACCTTTCTGCAATAATAATTTATGGAATACACTGCAGTATTTAGGGCAATGAGACTGTGGACAACAAAGCAGGATGTTATCTGGCCTGCATTTAAATTAATTTGTCTAGATAGGCATGACGAACAAAATATGAGGCCTGCAAATACTTTTACTTGTCTCATGTTTTCTGGAAGTGAATGCAGAAGCAGATTTCATTGCCCCAGTAGAGGGTATTGGCTGCTTACTCTACTGAATGTATAGGGATGCACTGTACTTTGAGGAGAAGGCACAGTAAGAAGGCACTACCAAGGAAGAAGTGTTGCAGCCCACCCCAGAGAGCCCACAGATCTGCTTGAGAAGAAGGCATTTTTCAAAGCTCACAAATGGAAAGTGCCACATTCTGTCACTAAGTTCTTCCACATCCAACACACACCCCTGAACTTCATCTGCCACTTCGTTGCCCCTTTGCGGCTGCAGGGGCAATTACAGCCTCGCTTTCTTGATTGCATTCCTTTGGACTTGAACGTACTCTGCCATTGTGGACTGCATTTCCCTCTACCACCACAACTTCCAAACAAAGATTTGAGTTGCCGCCTTTCGCAAGACTGGCTGGAGCACAGCTGCATTTGTCCCTTAGCTAACCACACAAAGGCCCTTTGGAGGACACCAGCTGCTGTGTTTAGGTCTAAACATCAGGTTACGCATTTTAAGTCAGAAGAACTGGTGTCCGGGGTAAGGCCAACGGTCCATCCAGGCTCGCATCCCCTCCCTGGATGTCAAGGGAGGGAATCCCAGAACCACGAAGTGTCCTGGTTTGAGAGCCCCAGGATGGAAGCTCTCAGGACTGGGGCACGGGGGGCAGCTGTGCCTGTGGGCAGGTGAGTGGGTCAGGTGTCCCAGATGGACCCATCACAGCGTTCCTTCCCACCTGCTCGTATATCAGGGCAGCCCCGGGGCCTGGGGTGCTGCCTGTGGGAGGGCAGCTCCAGCTCCTCCTCAGCATCCTCATCTCTCCCTGGGCTGCTGCTGTTCATGCCTCCTGCTTCCACCCTGCAGCGGAGCACCGATGGCTGGGACAGGTCACCTTCCCCTGCCCTGGATGAGAAAGGTATGGCTCCTTTGCTGTTTTATATTTTTTTTTTGCTATCATTGGGACCTGGCTTGGGCACTCTTGGCAGCTGCTGAGTCCAGTCTGGGACCTTTTGTTTTGCTGTTTGGGATCTTGTTGACATCTGGAAGGTGTGGGTCCCGTATTAACATATTATCCTGTAACTCTGAGCATATTTGCATGCTTGTATATGTCTGTATGTAGTCCGACATCTTCATTGTTAACATTGTTTTTCCTTTTATTAAACTGGTCTAAGGTTTTTTTTAACCTCCAAGTCTCTCTCCCTGGTTCCCCTGTTATCCTCCCCTGTGAGGGGGGTGGGGGATCACAGAGACCATTTGTCAGAGTTTAGTGGTTGGCCCAGGCTTAAACTTTGACACCCTTCAACCTAATTTTGTGGTGAATTATATGATTCTACTACTGCTAAAATCTTTTAAATGGAGCAGGGGCACAAATGAATGTCCCATTCAAGGTATGGGCCCACCATGCCTTTATTCTGCTACAAGACATGTTTTCTGGGATGTTTCTTGTTTGCTTTCTGCTAATTCTCTGGCATTTGATTTTGCTCTCTGGCCTTTGATAAGCACTAAGCTGGCTGTTCCCAATGATCTGTTTCTGAGTAACGGCAGTTAATTTTGAGTCCATCATTGTATGTGTATAGTTAGGGTTGTTGTTCCTCCTGTGTGTTATTTTGCACTTGTCAACACTGAATTGCGTCTGCCATTTTGCTGCCCACTCAGTACTGTGGGCTTCTTCTGTGACTCTCCATATTCAGCTCCAGATCTGACTATCCTGAAGGGCTCTGCTGCATCTGCAAATAAGGTTTATCTTCATTGCGGTTTCAGTAAAATGTCTTCATAATTCTGTTTCTTTAAATACCAGTGCAGGGAGTAGTCCTGACTGCTCAGACTTCGAGCACTGCAAATATTTCATTAATTCAGGAAAGCCTACGAGTGAAATAAACAAACCTAGGTCCCATTTACATTACAAAGAGTTACTATGCTGCAGGAACTGGCTATAGCACGGGAGCCCAAGACACAGCTATTTCAGTTTAGCACAGGAACACAGCTCAGCCCTCTCAGTGGGTTTTTACTGTCCCACAGGCTGGCATTAGAAGTGGTCCCTGCCCCATGTACTCTGTTTCTCTGGATCAGAAAAATTGATCAGTTTCTCTCTGGCGCCTGGGTTGAGCAATACGCCAAATGACATTAGTAGCGAAGGTAAATCAGATTTCTAAAGTGCACGCTTGTAACAGTCAAAGGGGTTAATAGTAAAAGATGATTCATTTTGTGAAAATGATTAACCTAACAGTAGTCTCTTTAAAATAAATCAGTGTCTTCATTTGGCCCAGCCAAGGGGTCGCAGATGGGGAAGCGATCGCTCTCCCCTTTCCTGGGGCTGGAGAGATCCCAAGGGCCCACAGCTCCCCCTTCCCTTTGCACAGACGATGAGACATGCACCCCCTGTGTGCTGCACCACAAGGGTTTGGCTGTGCCGACCCTCCTTCATGAGGCAGCTGGTCCAGCCCTACCCTGCAGATCAACAGACAACAATCTCTTACAGATGGCCTGCTGGCACACCAAACCTTCTCCAGAGCCTCACCTGTACTCCCTCTCCTGAAAGAGCCGAACAAGACTGGATCTGCCAG
Source organism: Apaloderma vittatum (assembly GCF_000703405.1). NCBI lineage: Eukaryota > Metazoa > Chordata > Aves > Trogoniformes > Trogonidae > Apaloderma > Apaloderma vittatum. Next base: position 17,199 of record NW_009729348.1, on the reverse strand, counting down.
ATTCTGTCCCGGATTGTGTGTAGGTTCAGTCCCTCGGCAATCTCCGAAGCAGGGGCAGCCGTCAGCAAATCCTGCTTGTTAGCGAATATGAGCACCGGGACTCCACTAAGCTTTTCTTCATCCAAAAGCTCAGCCAGCTCCTATATCATTTACAAGGGAGTGGGGTGGGGGGAAGATGGAGAGAGGGAAGGGAAGAAAGCCTTCAACCACCAGTGGTTGTCTCTAATTAGAAATATATTTAGGGCAAATGTTGGCAGAGTGTGTTCCAGTGAAGCCTAGATCTTATTATAAGAGAGCAAAAATGTATACAATCATCTCTGCCCAAGGTTCAAAAGCTATTTCTTCCAATTACAGGTTCCAAAAATCTTCATCTTGGTCTGAAATTAGCAGTCGCCTTAAAGGCTACAACTGTGTTTTACCAGTCCCTGCTCCCAGGAGACCAAAACTGATGAAACAGCAAAAAACCATGTAAATTGGCAGTATGAGGAATCTGTTTTAAGTTATTGCCTGATTGGCATTTGTACCTGAGCAGCCATTGACACCAGCCCTGCTGTCTTTGCTAGTAATGAGTTTCAGGGCTTTGTTCCAGGTTTTATACACTGCAACGTGTGTGGGAGAGGACTTCTCTCCCCACTGAAGTGGAAAATACCCCTCCCACAAGAAAGTGCTGATGCTTTTGAAAGCATTGGCTAGCTGAAGACAAGCTACATTAACTTTACTAGGTGGATTTGGGCTCCACATGCACAGCACACATTGGGTGGCATCTTGAGAAATGAGTTTGTTTATTCAAAACTGGGTGACTCAAAGAGATACTTCTAATAGCTCAAATCTGAACCTGCAGTGGATCAATGGTGGCTGAAATACTTTGTGTCTAGGGTCGTGCAATGGCCTTGTGAAACAAGGAGAGTGTCACTTCCCTATGTGAGCATATGACAAATCCAGCAGAACTTGACCCTGTAAGGACTGCTCACCTTGCAGATAGATGAGTACACGAGATTCTTGTGGGCTCCTTGTTTAGCTGGAAGGGTCCTGTGTTCTCAGATACTGTCCTGACATCTTTGATCCACTGGCTAGAAACTTTTGCATTAAATGAGTGCCATCGGGGAGATGCTAAACTGCAGCGGAAATCTGACTCCATCCCCCCAAAAGCAATGTTTGGTTTGGAAACCAGGATGAGGGAATGGAGTTATAAACAGAGTTGGCTGGGAATTTTTCAACAAAATAGGTCTTTCATCTGACACGGCTGATTTATTGAAACCAAAAGCGTTTGTGGAAATATGAGGGATCCAGGCTGACTCTGCCTGACTCAGGCAAGTGCTCTCAGCTTCTGCTTCCTCTCCCACTCTTTTGCCCAATGAGTATCTAATTATTGATATAAAATGAAATAGTTCCAACAGGGGAAAGATTTCCCCCCACCCCTAGAACAACCAACAGTTCTGCTGTTAGGGTGTGTCCATGATATTTGAGAGGTGAAAGAACAAGCACCTCCTTCAAATCAGACTGAACAGAGGGCTTTAAACTAAATCTCCCATTTCTAGAGGGTAGATCTGTTGCTAACTATTTTGGGACACTGTCACATTCTGAATTTTAAAAAGAAAGTTCAAAAATCCTATTTTTTGTTCCATCCTAAAACACAGAATGTTACAAAACATGAAAACTTTGCAACACGGAAACGTTACTTTCTGGCCAGTCCTAGTTACAAAGTTTTTAGTGTGTTTTGTTTTTGGTGTGTTGTTGTTTTTTTTTAAATTACATCCAAAAGACAATCAAGTCAATATGATTTCCATTTCAACTTTATAAATAAGAAAATAGGATTCCTCCGGGTCTTGGTTTGGCAAGGTTTAAAGGACTTAGAGAAGTTTTTGCTTTCAGTATTGGGCTCCGTTTGCTATTATTGTATAACTTTAATGAAAACCGTTCTATTTAAATGGAATTAGGCTACCTATTTTCCTTGTTTCACATCTACCAAAATAATCTGCATTGATGTTGAAACGCAAGTCTCTCTTGAAATGCAAATTTCCCTCATAAACAACAAAATCATCTTCCTAACTTTTGTGAGCAAGGGGCACTCAGAAGCACCGAGATACTTCAAAGGAAGCTGGGCACAAGTAACTTACCTGACCTGTTTCTTCAAACCTCTTCCTATCTGCACTGTCAATGACATAGATCTGAAAACCAAACGAGAGGAAAAGTTACTCTTTCCAGAAGACACTCTTCCACAGTACCACATGCTTAAGTGAGCTAAGCCTAATAATTTTGCTTTTGGGCACAAAGATCCCTGGTATTATTTATAGCAAATGTTGACAAAACTTCATGATGTTCAGAAAGGAGAGGAACCACCTCTCTTAAAGCTTCAAGGGTGGATGGCCATGTGGGTAGGATTAGAAAGGAGCTGGGGGCAGTACTAGGGATGCTTTCACCATCTCCACAGAATCTGTTATCTGAGAACAGAAGACTGTCCAGTATCTTTTCAAATGATCGGCTTACAAGCTGAAGCTGAGCGCAAGAGGGCAAAACCTGAAGAGCCAGATGTGTTTTTTCGCTGGCAAACAATGTACAAGCCCTGCATTGGTGTGACTATGCCGTGCTGTCCTCTAGCAGGACTCATCACTGCCTCAGTAGGCCATCAAGGCACACAGTGGCACTCAGGGGACAGATGAATGTATGGGGGACACTGAATTCCTCTCCATTAGGTTGTCCTACTGCAACTTCCTGAAGCAGGTGGTTGAAGAAGGCTGCATCCAGCCTGTGAGACTTCAGCTGCCAGCTTATCCACCAGGATGATGAAGATAGGGAGCAGCTGGCTCACAAAGACTGAAGGCAGAGACCTACCACCCTCTCGGGTCCGGACACCAAGTCTCACGGCCCATGAGGAGGTCTCAACCAGACACCTGTCCTCTGGTATGGAGAAGGGTGGATGCCCCATCTCACAGGCTGCCTGCCTTGGGAGGGGGTCTCCACACACTCCAAGCAGCATGGCACATGCTTATTTCCATGCAAATGAGCCTTCTTAGCAAAGGCAGCTCTAGGTCTGCACAGGCTAAAAGGTTCCTTGAAGGTCCTCCTAAATACACAGTTAGTAATTCCAGTCACCCTCCTCTCCCTAGCAATGCTACTGCAGTTCAGAGTGCACAGGTATCAAGAAATGGGGAACCTCAGTGTAACAGTCAGGCGGGAATAGCTCAGCATCCCTCTTCCATTACTTGGTACAGGAAGGTTTTTGAAGGAGAAGGGCGCTGGGACAGCAGATAGGGACAGGACTGGTGACAAACACTGAGCATTTTGCTTCCAGTCCCTGCCATTCCCCATCAGCAGTAATTGAAGCTGCTAGCATGTCATCTGCATGCTCTTTGTTGGCTTACAGGGAGCAAGTGTCAGCCTGGTTTTCAGGGAATAGATGAGCACAGCACCCCGCCATCAAGATAAATGGCATCCTTGCAGGCAGTCTCAGCACAAGATTCCATGCTTCCAGGAGAATTTTGACCAAATTGTAGGGGGAGGAAGTTCTCTGGCAGCAGTATTTATGAAATAGTAGGCACTCCCTCAATGAGCAGTGTTAGGGGTTGCTTGAGCTGGGACCAAACATGCAGCAGCAGTATCTGTATGCCAGGCCTGAGGAGGTAACCCAGTGACCTCACAGACCTCTCTGCTGATCACTTGGGGTCTGTGGTTCTCCCAGGGCTGGGTTGACACAGGCTGACAGAGGCTGGGGGGGCAGGCAGCAGGGCTGGATGCAGCTGCGTGGGGATGCGTCAGCAGTGTGTGCCCTTGGTGCCATGTGATGAGGCAAGGCCCGTGGGCATGGTGTGACACACAGCCTCTCCCCACGATCTGATCCCAAGCACATGCACCAACGCTGCATCAGCTACACCCATTTCTCTCTGCCCCTCCCAAGCATCCGCGCCCCTGCGAGTCCCCTTTGGGGTAGGAAACACGGACTGAAAGAAAGGAAGGAGCTGCAGGGCTGGCAGTTGTGCTCTGGGGTGAAACTGGACTGTCAGCTGTCCTCCTTCAGGGTATCTCGGGGAAGCTTAGCAACATACAAACGCAATAGTGAAGTGCTACTTTTCAACTGAAAGGCGGCCCCTCCCATATTACGGTGCTTCTCTAATTGTCAGGGAATTGCTTTGAGTCCCAACCAGCCAGGCTTTCTCCTGCACCACTTGGTTGCTCGCTAGGGAGCTATTTTGCAAGACGAGAATTGGAGACAACAGCGCTCGGGGCAAAAGCCACAAAAGCACAGCGCAGATAGGGTAAAGTATGTGCGGAGTGCCTGCTTCCAAACCAGAGAGCACTGTGCCAAATAGCTGCAGGTGCCTGTCTGAATACGCAATCAGCCAGATATCCACACCTTATTTGCCTGGGTTAAGCTTCCAAATATCACAGGTGTGTGATGCAAGACCAAGCTCTCATTCAAAGGCACCTGCATGGATTTGAATTTGCAATCACTTCCTGCTTTTTAATACTCTTTACAGGGTCCTTTCTGCTTTGTGCAATGTAGTTTAGGAGCATATAGAAGCAGGGAGTCCTGGGAACTGTAGTGTATCTCATCTCCACCTTCCTTTGATGGCCAGGACCATATAAGAGCCTGTTTCTGGCTGTGGCGCTTGGTAGCGCAGTTAAACAGTTCGAACAGCTGTCAAGTACACCATGTTGGAGAAACTGAGCTTGGAGGGGAGGTGGGGGGGAATCCCATAAAGCTGGGTGCCTCCTTTGAGCAACATGCCAAAACAAAACCTAGAGTAAGTGGGCTGGGTAGAAACTGCAAGTGGTGGGACTTGACTGAAGAAATAATATGAGGGATAAATTGGCTCAATTTGCAGATTCACAACCTAAACCAGGTTTGTCAGAGGGTTAAATTGGCTAAAACAGGGTGAGGGTTGGCAGAAGACAGTCATCTGCATATACTTGATCCCAGTTTTGGTGTGTATGGACACAGTAAAACGTTGCACTAACAGGCCAACAGCTCCCAGTTTGGGAGTGGGTGTCAGCATGGAGTGCAGGCAGGGAAACTCAGGGCCCTCTGAATTCACACTGCTGCTTCCACTAAACTGATTCTATCTACTGCTTTCTGACTTGTATGAGAAGAAGAGTTTTCTCTGTGCACTGCTTTAGCTGGGGTGGGAGGAGGGCACGGAAAACAACTGCTTTAATCTCCTTCAGTCTTCAAATTCCTCTTTATTTCTGCAGCCACAGGCTGGGGTAACTCACCGCCTCTGCCAGCAGAGTCTTCCAGATAATTGTTTTAGGTTGTGCAGTCTCTGCAGCCTGAGCACCTGCCACAGCCGGCAGAGATCCCTTCACGCTGCTTTGCAGTATTGACTTTCATTTGCACACCTACTGCCTCCTCACCACATACAGCTGCAGAGCTTGGACTCATTGGGACAGCCACTTCCCAGCCATGCCGTGTCTCCCTTCTTGATGGCCACAGAGGAGCATGCGAAGTGTATCCTGTTAGTTTCTCAAATCCCAATCTTTCCCCTAGGAAGATCGCACCTTTTTGCAAAAAGCAACCAACTGTGTTCATGCGGTGGCAGCAGCCCTCAAACATCAGGTTTCAAATTAAGGCTGAAAAAGGGTGATGTACACAAGACATTACTGAAGATTTATTAGTCTCATTTAAGTAACAGCTTAATTTGCACAATGCATTCTAAATCTGCAGGCACAGCCAGGCCCTTCAGGACCCTGATGAGAGCCTTGGAGCAGCGAGTCCTATTCCTAGTTGCTCTGATCCTTCTGTGGAAGTGCACTGAAGCTCCTGACATGTTAGTGAGCATGTGTGTGTGACAGGAGGGATGAAGGGCATCTTTCTCAGAGAGCTTCCCACTTTCCTATGTAAGGCCTGCAGGCCTTGCTTCTTCTTTGCTCCCACAGGCAATATTGCTTGGGGTGGGGAGAGGCCTGGAGCCCCCAGCCTGCCTTCATCCTGGCACAGGTGGCTGCATGTTAGAGGTACCCTTTGAAACTAGCTGGGGCAGCACTTGGAGGGTCCCAGAGTAAGGTGCTCTGGCATGGAAACAAAAAGGTCCTGTGTTGTAAATATAACTGTAGTCATCTGTCGCTAATTGTAAGGTAACTGCAGGTAAGATGTCACAAACATTAAAGGGCAGTCTTATGATTAAAGGACCAAGGGAAAAGACAAGGGGTCTGTCTTTGTCCCTCAGCCAGGAGCTTTCCTACTTGATGCCAGGCATTGTGTTTAATTCTGGTGTTCCTCAGTTTCCCCAATGATAAAAAAATGATACCGCACTGACCTACTTCTACATGAGGCTTAAGTTACTAATCTCTGTGACAGGCCTCCAGAGTCCCCAGTGAAAGGAGCTATAGATGGGAAAGATACAAGTTATCAATGTTCTTTCATTTGAAGGAAATGAGAGGAAAGGAACTGGTTGTAACCAGCACCATCCTGTGAAAGTAAACTGAATGATTTCTCTAAACATCACTGTATTTTTCTTACTGCACCCAACCAATCTTGCCATTTCACTCGGAATAACTGCTACAATGGCAGTGGTGTTGCTGAGGACTGGGACATTACAGTATTTTTCCTGAATTTCTGTCTGAGACCTTGGAAAGCCATTGCATGAACATAGTATTCAACTGCAGCCAATACTCACAAGGATATCAGTGTTTTCAAAATAGTTCCTCCAGTATGGCCTGATCTTCCTCTGTCCGCCTATGTCCCATACGTTCAGCTTGAAGCCTTGAGACTGCACGCTTTTGATGTTAAAGCCCTGGAAAGAGCAGGAACAAAGTCATATGGAGCATAGACCTGAATGGCTGGATAATGTACATAAGCAGACACTAACACCTTATATATCCTGTGTCTGCAACATGCAGCGAGATGGGCTGGGCAGCCACTAAGATGGATCGGCTGGGGAAGAGGCACTGGCAAAAGTGAACACAGCTGCCAAACTATCAGTTTGCTGGTGTTCTTGGGTCAAGGGTTGACGCTGTCATGGCTACAAAGACGTATGATGCCGTTACTGCCCTGCAAGGACTCAGCAGGGTGGGTGCAGGAAGAGGTGGGAGAGCTGCAGATAAGGAGAAAACAACGGTGCTGTGAGAAGCAGGGCTGAGCTTGTGAAAGCCGAGTAGAGAGTCCCAGCTAACGCGAAGCCAGAGGTCTCGGCTCAATTCGACACGACACAGCTAATGCCAGGCTTAAAAGAGCAACAGCTGCACGTCTGAAGAGTCCATTTCATCAATTAGAGCACCAATTGAAAGGGCATTCAAGTAGAAAAACAGGATGTGGTGTGGACTGGCAACGTTGCCACACCATCCAGGGGACGGGGGCTTGGAATCGGGGTGTTGGGGCTGGGAGCTTCGGGAGGCAGCTCCAGGGTGGGGGGAAGCTGCTCCTATAGCTCTCTAGCAACCTCCTCTGGTCAACACAGGAGTGATGCTGCAGTGCTTCTGATGGGAGACATCCCTTTCCCCAACCTCGAGGCTCAAAGAAAGGGGACCTGAGGCATCAGAGAGAAAGAGTTGGAACATGCAGGATCCTTGGAGCTGGCTGAGTGAAGGATGCAAGGAGACAGGGGCTTGCCCAGTGCTGCAGCATCCCTTGTCCATGTACCCTGTTTGGCAAGGACAACAGGAACAAAGTCTCATCCGTGCAACCCTAGCATGACCCAACAGTTTTCTGCAGAATTCCATGGCGCTCATCCACTTCTGCGTTACGTGACAGATCTGGCCTGATGCTCTTAGGCTCCTTTAGGGAGCCTCCTCTTATGAAGAAAATACACAAACTTACTGGTGGACCAGGCTCCAGTTGCTCATCCTTTCACTGAAATATTCTGCTGAATCATTAGTTCTTTGTACAATAAGGCAGGTGGGACCACAAGAAGTGCCTTGGGCAGCGAGAGGCCTTCCTCACCTGTGTTGGTGTGATGTGGCTGATGTCCTCAGATGCCAGCTGCTTCAGGAGTGTAGTCTTGCCTGCATTATCCAGTCCCAAGAGGAGGATTCTCACCTCCTGGTCTGGGGTGCTTTTCAGTTTACGCAGGATTGACAGTAAACCCTAAATCCACAGGAGAGATGATAGCTGTTATTTCCCTCTGAGTCTTTCCTCCCACCATGCCATGCCCTCCTCCCTGAAATGAGGATCCCAGGGCACCTTGAACCCCTTCCTGCAGTCCCCATTTCCTCTTCTACTCCTCCCTTCAACTCCTTCATCTCAGAGAGTATCGACAAGGTCTCAGACAGCACAAATGTAACTCAGTGGGGTGCACCACTGGCTGCACTGCTCTTGTCACGCAGCTGTTTGGCATTCCCTGTGCCAGAAAGACAGTGCCTACACATATCGTGTAGGAGCTGCAAACCAAGTCCTTGCGAGCTCCTCATTATCTTTATCAGAGGGAAACCCCCATTAATTTAATCTCCCTCCTAGTTAACTGCAGGTTACTATGTACCTGACATCAGTTCTTTTCATAGTAACTCCCTGATCATCTCAAACCCCGTTTATCTGTCTAAAACATGCTGGACCCATGGGGCACGTGCAGTTCTGATTCTCAGGATGTAGCACTTAACAACTATCTCAGATCACCACACATGCTTGCTAAGAAAAGCACAGTGGATTTCAGTCATTAGCCAGGCTCAGCTCTCTGAGCTGACAGTATCACTCAGGATTAGGAAACAGAATATGCAGGTCAGCTCATTTACAGCTGTGCACATTACAGTAGCACACCCAAGCTTTTGTCAGGGCCACCACTCAGAGACCCACACTTCTCTGTAACAGCTGGAAAAATATTCTGGATGCTGGCACGTAACCAAGAGATGCAAATCACCCCAATTCTACCTGCCTCTTGCTGCCCAGCCCACAGGAGAGGGGCAATTGCAACTGAAGACACAGGAGCAGGCTGTGAGCCCATGCACCTCCCTGCTTGGCAGGGACCACTTGTTGAAGCCTGAGCAGTGCACACCATGACGCCCAGCCTGAGGACACAGATGCTCTTGCAAATAATTTGTCTCAGCAAATCTGGGAGAGGAATACACCTAGAGCCCTTTCTGGAGCTCTCAGGACTCCTGCTCGGTCTCTCCCAGATAATTCCCATGTTGAAGGTCACTAAGACCCTGAGCCGTGAACATAGTTCAAGTATCTGCACCAACCTGGGCCCACAGGGGCCCATCTCTCAAGCTTTTTTGTTCTCCCATTTGCAAAATTAGAGACAATGCTTCTTGTCGACCTACAAGGGTGAATCAGTTAAATGTTATGAAGTGCTTTGTTGCTGTGAGGAACTACTTGCTGGGAGCCAAGGACTACTTGCGCTGTGAAGGTTGCTCCTGATCCCCTCCGCATCACAGCAATCTGAAACCTGTCCTCAAGATAAAGAGCTGCGAGATGTGGTGCAAGTGTCACCGCTGCAACGTGCCCTCCATCTGTAGCAGCACCCTTCTGCCAAATCCTGTACAGATCCCGCTCAGCCATCTGGAAACCACTGCCTTCAGCCACTCAATACACCACTCCAGGTAGGGAGCATTTTGGAAAGGACATGGCGCTACACGTCACAGTGCCAGAGCTTTCAATAACACAGGATGAAAACACACTGAGGTTCAAATGCATGCCAGAGTCAATCCACCCCCTACACATTTTTGATTTGCAAGTAACTTACTGGTTTTCCATTTAAATACCAGACACGGCTCAAAATACATGCACGATGATTCTATGATTCTAAGAAAGGGAGAAGGAAATTATTAAATCTGGGTTTGAAGTATACCTGTAGAAAATCGCAGGGTTGCCACTGTTGCTGAGCTTTTAAAAAACACTGTGGAAAGCTGAGGTTCAGAAATTCAGTGCCTGTGCAAGGAACAGCAAAACTGCAGTCTTAGACCCTGATAAAACCAGGCTCAGGGTATCACCTATTTCATGAACAGGCTGGTTAAAAAAAATGTGAATCCAGGCCCCCCTCAAGAGCTGTTAATCAGGAATGGGCTCTGCTTGGTAGAGGGTGCCTGCCCAGTACAGGCACAGTAAATCCCCAAACCGCTTTTAGTGCAAGCGTACAGGCCTGTAACATCACATGCTGAGCCCCGAGGGCCAGACGCTCACAGCTGGCTCTCGCCCATGGGCCTGTAGCTAAGGAATTTGAAGGGCTGTGTTCAGTGCAGCCAGTCCCTGCAAGCCCTCCCAACCCAAAAGCTCATCTCCCCAGCCGTGGTGCCTGACCCGCATTCTGCCCCAATGATGATCTGTACTTCCACATGTCTGAGGGAGGAGAGAAGGAACAGTGACAGAAATACCTCTAATGTTTACTTGTTTACATGCCTGTCCTAAATGCCCTTGACATCATTAAAAACCACAAGTTTTAACTGCATGACTAGCAACACATTTTCTTTTCACCTGCCGTCAAATTTACGGCTGTGTTTTTTGGCTTGTAAATCCATGGATTTCAGCTCGGTGAGGACAGACCCCACAGGAGCAGGAACTCTAAAATTCACACATTTCCCTCCTTTCCAAGGAAACGCTGAATTTCCCATTCTTATGGGCCTGACCCGAAGCCAACACACACTAGCCAAAGTACTACTGCCGACTTCACAGAGCTCTGAATCAGGCCCTATTATTTTAGTTTATTGCTCACAGTTAAAAAAAGCAGCTGTTGAAATGCTAATCCTATTCACAGCACCACTTGCTAAGAGCAGAGCTGTGCATCCCAAAGCAGATCAGGATTAGGAGCCTTTACATTTCAGAATTCAACTCCAAAATACTGAGTGCAAAGAAGTGTATTACAAAGCGTTGCTTATCTACCACGGAGCAATTCTCAGGGGTTGGGAAGAGGAATAGTTGTAAATGTTAATAGAGCTTCTCCCATTGTAGATGGATGCTATTTCTGGGCTAGTATGACAGCCTATGAGAAAACGATCAGCATCGTTCCATATTCTACTCAAGTGACACTGCTGCATGGCTGATCACAGGATTATCTGGGGTAGCCAATAGAAGAGAGGATATATATAGAAATAAAAGTATTCTCTAAGGTATAAAGTAAGCTGATTTAAAAGGCTAGAAGACAAGCAAGCCAACATAGAGAAGTGGACTTTATTTCAGTAGCTGCTAGCACAGGTTACACAGTCTGTATACAGAAGTTAAATCAAGAGCCAAATAATAGTATTGGTTACTATTTTGTAAATATTATTTTAAACTTGCACCCAGCATTGTCCCTCTACTTATGGAAGATTTAAGATTAAGAAAAGCCATGCACAGATGAGGGTCTAACACTTTTTTACTTTTTCTTAAATTGGCCTTATGAGTACACTGGCTAGGAAGACAGAAAGCATTTCCTGACAGCTTAGTAGACTGGAAAAAATAACTCAGCCAAGCTCCCTGCTGCATGCCATCACTATGTGGGACAAGTAGCCCTTACTGCACACACAGTGATGGACCAGCACTTCCCTGCTTGCGAACACAACACTAACTTGGGCTGATGAGAGTCAGAAAGCATTGATTGGAGGTGTAAGATACAGAGGCATGAAACGGAAAGATTTGGTGCAAAGAGGATACGCAGAAGCAACAGGCCAGCAAACAAATGTCTTGATGCTGTGACTTAACCTACAGCAAGGAGGGAGGATGCCCCGAATGCCAGCATGGCAGCCAGGCCAGCGGCACTGGCTCACTGGGGTGTCCAGGGCGGGGAGCGCGATGTGCCTCGTGTGAGATAGCAGAGACGTTAGCTGGCTGAGGAGCTGCAGAGACGACTCACGGGAGTATAAGGGCAGTGTGTCATTTGCACAAAACTAAGCAGACTGCGGCATCTGTAAGAGAGAAGGGAACTGCAGATGCTGTTCAGATAACGAACAGCACAGCGTGGCAGCACGTGCAGCCTTTGGAGAAGGGCAGCCACATGGAGCAACTCAAGGCTGAGCACAGTCAGCCAACACCCGCTCCTTGGTCGCCTCTGGGTTAAGCAAACTATGTTTTATATCAGATTGGCTTGGTTAAAAAACATCTTTGTCCTTGGTGGAGAGGGTTTTCTTTACAAGCACCATGTGGAGACAGACTGATGGGGTCAGCAAGGAGGAGACTGCATTTTCCAGACAGTGAGTGGGGATATACAAAAAAAAAAAAAAGACCTCTAACAATTACCGTGAAATCAGAGTGGGGCATTAAATTCAGAGATGCAAATAAATGAGCAAGAGCACTCATAAACACATTGAGCATGAAAGCAAAGTCAACCATCTTCTCAGCATCCTTCAGAAAACAGGGATGTGTGGTTTTATGAAAGTATATCATTGCTAGGTTTAAAATACCCACCGAATTATCAAAGGACTTTCAGTTATAGCTGTATGCAGTAATCCTATTCTCTTAAAAAAATAATACAGACATATATAAAAATACAGTGACATTTATAGTCCTAGCTAAGGGTTTTGTGGGTTTATTCAGCTTTAAATCCATGCTCTATATGGGTCTTTTGAACTAGTTGATGCATGTAACTACATCCTGTACCACAGAAGCCGCCGAAAGGAAGATTCACTTTATAGGCCAAAGCAAAAATTGGTTTGGGACAAACAGAGCATTGAGATAATCTGTTTAAATATTGTATCAGATTGGCAGTATAAAGCCATAATGGAAAAAACAATTTCCCCTTGTACTAAGGGCTGGATACACAGGGCAAGGATAAAGCACGGTCCACAAGCCACTGCAGAGAACAGTTGCTTCCTATTAGGAAAGAGAAGTAAATGTATTCTGTTTAGCTTTATTAGCCACAAAGCTTAGATAATGAATTTAAAGTAAAACCACCCTCAGACACCAGCAATCGCTTATCCACTAGATGTGGATATTTAGCTAGAATCAAATCAATTCACCGAGATGCAATACAGCCACAAAACTCAGCACTGCAGCCCACCGCTGCGACCGCATTTCCCCCATCTCTGCACCCCTGCACAGACACCTTCTTGCCACTGCTGTAACCGTGAGTCACTTGCCTTCACCCTTAAGGCCCTTCCCAGCCACACGTGTCTGCCTTGGAGGTGACAGCTCGTATCTCCCCGCAGCTCATCCCTGCCGAGCTCCATTCTCAAACCTTTGTGCCTTTCCTAACAACCGTGGGAGAAACTTCACAAAACATCCATAAAACCCTGTGGTTCTCCCGCTAATTCCTTCTCTGCCACACCTACCATCCTTGATGAGGTTTAGGTGGTGAACATGCCAAGTTCAAACCTGTCTTGGATTCTCCTTACTCATATCACTTGGTTATCTCTCACCTCAGACCGACCGTATTTCCACGGCACAGGGGCCATCTCTGTGTTCTGCCCGCACAGCACCTAGTGCAGCTCTGCCCCTCAATTTACTTTAATTAAGCAGTTTGGTAGCAGTTCACCATTTCTGAAGAGGAAGTTAAAGATAGAGGGTGCATGTGATGGTTTCAGAAAGTCATGTGGGAGAAGCTGCCATGGGAGGGACGAGGGGCTTAGTTGAGCCAAATATCCTGCCTTCATCAGTGGGTATTTGAGGCCACATTTGTCATCCAGGGTGCAATCCTGCACACGCAGAGCTGGAGGAGGGGAGTCCTTCCTGACAACTGCACTGATTAGCTGCTGCCCTGAAGAATGACGTTTGATTACCTTTATCTTCGGTTGCAGAACTGCAAATGTCACTAATGGTCATAAAATCACCCAGTCTTTTTCAAAATACAACCGAAGTAAATTAATCTATTGAGCACAGTTTATTCAATACTTCTTACTCTGGCAAAACTCCCAAAAAATCATTTGCTTTGCTGCATGTCTCCACCATATGGTGTCATTCAATGCAGACTTTCTTTCCTGTATTGAAATTCAAAATTTAATGGAGTCGGGTCACCTACAGAGTTTTACCTTGTTCAAACCTACTAACATAGTTTTCTGTCAAAGAGGTCACACAGCACTTTCTTGTTTGGTATATTAACCAATACCAGCATGAATCCTCCTTTTTGCAATTAAAATAAAACTCCTCTGGTTTTAGCAAGAGAAGAGCTGATGTGCACAGAAGAGCTGATGATGCCCAGCACTGGGCAACGTCAGCAGTCTTTGTGTGGTTTCAGAACTTTAAAGTCTTGGCAAGTTGCTGGTATGAAACTACTTGCTGTCCTACGGGCAAGTAGTTTCTCATATCAACATCTCAGCAATCGGTAAAATACACCAAAACCATGACATCAAACTGTACTGGACAACTAAAGCAGCGAGGTACTATTAGAGCTCTCAAAAGGTTGTGTTTTTTTTTTAAATGGGGCCATTGTAAATAGCACCTTACTGCCAAACAATGAGGGACAACAGAAAGAAATTCTAGGTACTAGGTAAACCTACAAGCAGACTATAGATAGACACTGGGTTTGCTAGAAACATGAGCCCAAAACCAGGAGAAAGATGCATCACATTCAGCTGTGTTGGTATTTCATCCTCTCCACCAGATCTGCCCAGTGTCAGCTAGATACTCTGTGACTCAGTTTCCTCAGTTTCCAACTGTAAAACGGGACCACGCTTTGACAACCCTGGTTTTGACACGATGATGTCATCTTCAGTCAACAGTTTCAGAAAAACACTGGCCATCCTCTGGCCCCACCACCTATCAATAATGCACCATCTCACTCCGTAAAGATTGTTATTACAGTCACAAGGAAGCCCACAAGCTCTGCCTCACACAGCATTTCCCAAACTTTGGAAAGCAGCATAACCTTTCACGTTGCAGCCTCCCTTCGCCCTTGTGGTGCGCCCACCACAGATGTGCTTAACAGCGCCAGTGACTCCAGCGCAACACATCCCTCATGCTACGGAGTTTTATGGCTCATCTTTCCCTCCGTGCTCCACCCATGACCTTCCAGCCCCCTGCTCCACATTCGTGAGAAATGCTGATATGCTCTGCAGAAGGAGACACTTCCCTTCTGTACTTACTCACTTGGGCGATCACTGAAATAATTTAAATCTCAGCATTAACCCTCTTATCATTGGAGTTGAAGCAAGCAGTCCTTGAACGGGGTTTAAGCATTTTCCAATGCAATCATGACATGCCAGAAACATGCTCACAGGCAGCTACCACGGCTCAGATGACAAGCAGTAAATTGTTACATCAAGCTCTCTGGATCATTTCTGACTACTGACCCACACCCCCAGGCTGCCATAGCTGCTTTAGATATATTTCCTGGTGTTTCAGGGTTTCTGCTGCTAAGGACTTTACTGTGTTTTAGTGAAAGTTGAGAACCTAGAGAGACAGGGCAGTGCTCTGCAGTCCTCTGCCCAGCACAGCCAGTCCACCAGGCACCCCAAAGCTTCACCCACCCTGCCTGAGAGGCTACAATTCAAAAAACAACTCCCAGAAATGGCAAATAGACAAAGAGGCAGTAAAATGTTGTATCAAATAACATGAACACTGGAAAACACCCAGTTCGCCCTCTCCACACACAAAACGCTTGGATAACAGCAGCCAGATCCCAGACTACACCAGCTTATCGGGACATCACAAGACAGAAGAGCAGATTTGGCCAGCAGCAGCTGCAGGCCAAATGTGTCCCACAAAGCACTGCACTGCTGGAGGCAGCTGCCCTCATCTTTACAGCACATGTCCATCCTGTGATGGCTTCAGTGTCTGGTGTGACATGCTCCATCATCAACTGATCTAAAATAGAGCAGATCCCACAGGCCTTATCTCAATCTCTTTCTCTGTGGCCCAGCAGGTGGGGATGCAGCCAGAATTAACCCACTGAGGATGAGGAGCTGCTCTTGCTTATGTTTCCTCCCGCATGAATCCAGCTCGTGTCCAGAGGACTCCTGATCAAAACACGGCTTTGCCCTTGGGAAAGCTTTTTCCCTATTGCTATTTCTTTCTGCCTGTTCTCTCTGCATGCAGGGCATCCTCAGCAGCAGCTCCCTGACCAACCGCAGCTCTCTTACGACCCCTCAGCCAGCAGCCCCAAACCTTTCCCTCCAGTCCTTGCTGGACTCCACCAGCATCCCACTTGTCCCACCCCAACTACTCTGGCACCTAAACTCAAGTTTCTTCCAGCACCTCAGTCCATCATCCAACTTTATCCCAACCCTACGCTACGCCTTCACCACCCTGCCACCCTCCCGGCATTGCCCTTTATTCCTAACCAGGTCTTTTGCAGCACCCAAGAGCCCAATTCCTCTCTTCAGTCCACACTGCTCCCTGTCAAACAATTAATTTCTCCCTTTGAACACTTCTTTCCTCCCTGGCCCTGTTCTCTTATCAGCATCAAAAATCCACTTCCAGTGGAGGTCACACAGTGTATTCTCTTCACACAGTGTATTCTTTTCTCTTTTTTCCAGCTCAGGCTGTCCCTCATCTCCCCAGCCCCAGCATAAACCCCCAGAACACACAACATTGCAACAAACTACCCTAGTGAGCCAATGTTGACTGAGCTTTCCCAGTGACTCACCAGACTGTCTAGCCCACCCAACTGGCAGGTTTCTTTCAGTCTCTGAGCAGCACACCTCAGTCCTGTCCATCCCTGAACACCCAACCCCTTCGTCCAGGCTTTCTCTGCCATGACTGAAGTCCCGTTCCAAGGCTGTTTATCAACAACCAGCCCTTCTACCTCAGCAAGCTTTGCCATAGCTCCCTCAACTCCTAGAGCCAGGATTCAAGCCTAGGGACGGCCCCTTCTCACCTTGGCTACATTATCCAGTGTCCCTTCATAGTCGCACATGCTCCCAGGCTCTCCACTGTCAATCCCTGAACACTGTCCTCCATCCTCACCAGGCACCTCCATTGCTCTTTCCTTCCTCAGGCCAAGTGGGCCACTGCTCTTCTGCTCCCCAACCTTCCCGAGAACCCAACCCTCCATTATGCCTTCCATACCTTGACTGCATCAACTCCAGGCAGGGTGATCCTATCTCAATGGAGGCCCCTGGCCCCGTAACATGCTCAAGCCTCCCAGCCTCTGCCAGGACCTCACTCAACCCCCTTCTCCTGGTCTCCCATAGCCTCCAGCTCCTGAAAGGACACCAGTCTCCCACTGCTGGAGGCCTGAAATTCACACTGTCCCCAGCCTTAGTGGCATCCCTTTGGCTGGGTGTCTCCAACTCCCATAGACTCAGGCCCCCACACCTGACTGGATCACAGAACCACAGCATGATCAGTTAGAACGGACCTCCATAGATCATCTAGTCCAACTCCCTGGCTAAAGCAGGATCGCCTAGAGCACATTACACAGGGTTGCATCCTGGCAGGTTTTGAATGTCTCCAGGGAGGGAGACTCCACAACCTCTCTGGGCAGC
>NW_009729347.1:40575-43902 GCF_000703405.1 Apaloderma vittatum | reverse complement strand
CTGGACTGGGGCCACTTGCAGTTGCGACAGTTGATGGCACTGCGACTCCTTCGTGGAACTATGTCACCTTCTTCCAAGAACTGAGAGCTGTCTGTGGAGAGAGAGAAAGGGTGGAAATACCAAAGCCATAGATTCCTGGATATTTGCTAAGCACACTTGGAGAAGTGTCACTCTCTACTCATCCTCCTTGATTTTTTTCCGGAGCATCTGCTCCTGGCCAGCATGAGAAATGGACTACTGGGCCAGATGGACATGACCTCCTTCCTGACCTTTGCTGCTGTGTCCTTAGCTAAGAGGAGAGGTGGGAAGCTCCGACTCTGCTGGATGGGGTTGGGGCAAGGCAGGGAGTGACTGAAAGTAATTGCAAGAGCAAGAGGGAAGCTGTGCTTTGGCAGTATTTCATCATCCATTGTGTGACACTGAATGAAGGGCATCGAATATCTGCCCTGGGCAAAGGCAGGAGCTGCCAATAAGGAAACCCAAGAAGGCAAGCCAACCAAAAAGAGAAGTGTTGTCTAGAGAAAACCATAGGAATGTCTGGTGTTCATTTCTACAGGCAGTAGTAAAGCTTCTTGAATTACTGCTGAAGGGGAAATTGTCCGAAGGACAAGCTGACAGAACAGGGAACATTTGGAGGAATCAAGGAACACAAGGCTGGAGCAGGGAGCATGGAGCTGACTGTAGGTTATCCAGGAGCCTGTACTGCAAAGTGTGTCAATGTAACAACAAGGCTGAATGTAAGCAACAAAGAGAGACCTGTTACAAGCACAGCTTTGGTGGTGTTACCTTTGTTAACTTGCAGAATTCTGTTAAAAATAACTTCGTCCTCGGAGGAAGTCTCTGTAGGTGATGGAGATTCTGCACAAAAATACAAGCGTATCACTTTCTCATTCCCAGGGAAAATATGAATCCTTATTTTTAACCTGATGAGTCTGCAGGAGCTCACTTAGATCAGGTCCTGACTCCAGTGATGCACTTAAAACTTACAGAGCCTATTTAAGGACTGGCACAGCATTCAGTTGTGTAGATGCTTGCTCGGTGACACAATCCAGCTGTGGTTATTTTGGCATTAATCCAGTCCCAAGAGCTGTTCTCTTAACATTTTTCTGTCTCTCCTTTCCCCCCCCTCTCCCCCCCAGCCACAATTTAAGGGCTTCACCTTTTGCACTCTTAAGTCTGTATTGCCCTGCCTGAGTGGCCAGCTGCCCCCACGGGGCACTCAGACAGCAGAGTTCTCCTTCTGCACGCACAACTCACACTTAACCGCCCAACATAAGATGCCAGAAGCAAGGCAGGATAGAGAGCAGTCCTGCTGCTTGCTGCTGGACATGCTGACCTCTGGAAAAACCCTTGAGACCAGGGAAATCAGAGCTGTGTTCCTATCCCATGGTTGCACTGCTGTCCCCAGCTAAGCCCGGCGCCAGGGACCCCCAGGCCGTGCAGGCAGAACCAGCCAGCCCTGAGCATTCTGCGGCAAGTCTTGACATCAGTAAAAAGCACAAGCACGTGGCCTCTGCGCTTGCTGTAACCTTTGGAAGTGACTTAAGTCAGGACATTATCTAAGCAGAGCTATTTTTAGCAACAGTAACAGCTGAGGTTTTTAGCAAGGCCAAGTGATTGGCCAAAACCACAAGACTCTGCTTTGCCTAAAATGATATGGTGAGTGCATTCATTTAAAATTTCTTCCTTAGTATTAATTTGTGTTAAGCATGTGTTATTTTCTGGAGTACCTGGGTAGCTAACAATCAGTATACCCTATCAAATACATTTAGATGGAATAATACGTACCGTATATATCCTCTTGCGTGGTGACCTGCAAGAATGATGCATTAATGTTATCTCACACTTTATACTATAACATAAATATTAAATAATATAACATGCAAAGGATCAAAATTATCCAGACTGCTATTGAAAGTATCTTTCACCAGCGCTGGAGCTTTTATGTACTGTGCCATGTCTAAAGAAGTACAACGGCGTGGCAGATGTTCTTGTTTGGTATCTTAGAAAATACGGATATCGTAAAGGGAATCAGCATAGGCGACTCAGGAGTAAGTTTTGAATCTTCCAGCTTTATTTACGCCTCTACCAGTAGGAGTGGAAGGCTGAGGAAGCCCTCCCAGTATCACCGCAGAGCACAGTGATGAAAGGCCATGGTATGTACTGCTTCTAGAGAGCTGTGGGGCTGGTACCCAGCTGTGGGGCCACACCTGTAGCAAAACAGATCACCATACTTCCCTCCCCTTGTGTTAATAAAAAGTGAGTTTGAGTTTTCTCTGTGACCCCAGAGAAGCCCAAAGCTTTCTGGGAGGTGGGCTGGATCTGGGCATTGCGGAGCAATAAATGGAAGAGGGATGGAGACTGCTCCCTCTGTGACACTGCTGATCTGAGAAGACTTCCTTGTGGAGGTGGAGGTATGGGTGGATTGAAGGGGTCTGGACCTCAGCTTGCCACAATGCTGTACCCCAAAGTGACCACGAGAGCTGATTTAGCTGTCCTTACCTCAGTAGGTTCTGCTGCTGCAAAAGCAAGGAAGAAAAAGACAAGAAAAAGGGTCAAATTAGATTCTGAATGCAACTTCCCTCCTCAGCCCTGGGAACACCTTTGCAGGTTCCTCTGCTTGGAGGGGAAGGGTGTGTGCTAACTGATGCACAGGCACCAGAATTAAACTGATGTTTAGATAAACAGGTAAGGACATTCCTAGTATATCATGGCGAGGGACAGAAACCTGGTCATTCACCATCTAAGAATCAGCAAAGTATTTTATCAGCTTCAGTGCGGAAAATGACAAAGGAAACCAGGGACAAAAACATGGTTTATCCCCAGATTTAACTGCAGGCGCAGGCGCAGGCTAACCAGCTTGACAACCCTCTCTGCTTTCACAGTGTCAAAGAGTAAAGTCATAAAACGAGATGAAGGCTGTAATTTAGCATGGGGCAAATAAGCTCAGCTGCAGGAGGTATCTGACAGCAGCTTAGAACCATTCTGCATCCCATGGTGTCTTCCTAGTGCGTGAGGTCTTTTGATTTCCACCAAGTGTCAGTTTCTAAAAACAAACATGGAAGCGAGAAAGCTGATCTGATACATGAAGTTCTGAGAAGAAACTTCACTGTTATAATATCATAAAGGTTTATAGAAATTGCGAGGACCTCCACAGGTCATCCAGCTTGTCTGCTTTGCCTAAGGCAGAAACAGTTTATCTACGTTAGTCCTGACAGTTTGTTTGACCTGTTCTTTAGCATGATGGATATGCTGAAAATGTTTCTGGCAATCTCTTCCAGTTTGCCAAGAATTGCATTCTTCCTTGTCAAAAATGTAAAGCCTTGA
>NW_009729347.1:4603-40544 GCF_000703405.1 Apaloderma vittatum | reverse complement strand
CCCCATCCAATACTGACAAGGAGAACACTTAGGCAAACAGTTCTTATTTCTAAGCCTATCCATGTTCCTTATCTTTCTGGCCATGTTTTTTCAATAGAAGTGTCAAGCCTTGTCACACCTCACAGCACATTTCCCTTCGTGCAGCAATTGTTGCCCAGATGTACTGTGGGGACCTCCTCCCTTCCAGAACCTATCTAGAACTTGCAACAGAATTGCTTTCACTGAGTCAAAAAGGCTTCAGTCTATCTTTCCAGAGTGTTACTGCGGTTACATGGCAGTGGAAGTCCACTGTAATGATGGTGGTTTAATTTAGAAATGTTCATCCAGCTCCCACCAGCTGCATCAGAGAGACCCACGGCGAAATTCTGAAAAAAATTCTGCAGGGAAGCACATTTCTGAGATGGGTCGACTGGATTCAGAATTCATGCACCCACGAGGTACAAGATTAACTGACTAGTCAAAGTCAGTAGAAATTAGGCTCCAGAGTCCTAGGCACATAAAACCTGCAACCCCTTTTTAAAACCCAAATGAGACATCACAAAGGCATCTGCCACGTCCCTGATCAAATGAACATCTGGCATGGTGCAGCTTTCAAAATGATACGGTTCACATTTTCCCTGCACTGTAAATACTGAAAGACGTCTCAAAAGGCACAAACTCCAGTGACAATGGTAAGTTAAACCCCATTGTACGCATTTGTCCCCCTGCGACTGACTTCTTTGAACTTGAGCAAAGCATGTCCCTCAGCCAGCTCCAGCAGTAATTGTACAACATCCCTTTGCTTTCAGAAATGACAGCTCAGAAGAGGAATTGGTCAGTTCTCATTAGCCATGTAGTTGCTCTGACTATGCCAAGCAATTTTTTCCAAGGCTCCTTTGTCTTGCTCCCAACCCGGCAGCTTCTTGTTATAGTCAAAGTCTACCTGCAGATTAATTTCCAGCAACCTTCTCCGGAGATCTGCAGTTACCTCCTTCTCTTTTGTGAGTTGACAAAAGCAGTGCAGCTAAGCTTGTGCTATCTGTCCTCTGCCTGAGCACAAAGCAAAGCCTTCTCTGATGCCTGACATCCCTTTCTCTTTCTGATGCACCAAGGTAGGCAAGCAGGCAAATGAGCAGCAGTTCTTTTAACACTCAACGGAAAGATATTAAAATGTCTTGCTAAAACTTTATGTTCAGGACCATGAAAGCACATCTAAATTAGCCTAACAAACCATACCCCAAAAGTTTGCGTGAAGCACATGTGTGAAAATACATCTACGCTCAGCCTAATGACAAACCAGGATAATTATTGAAAAGGCCTGAGAGTCAGTGCTTTCACTTGCTCTGAACGCATGTCACTCACACACTAACAAACCGTGTTACACACATTCAGGAATTAACAGTTGTTTTTAAAATGCAGTACAAATCTTACTTACTTGTTGTGCTGTTTTCATAGTCCTCCTGCAAAACCAACAGGTAAAAGGCATTACTCCACCATAGCTCTTAAATGCAGCAACAATAGCACCAAAATCAGCACAAAAAGGAGGAACTAAGTTATGAGACTGGTTTTATAAACTACAGTATTACTAATATTTTTCTTGCGGAAAATTTATCAAAATGGGTCCCTGCAGCTTCACTCCAGGAAGAACAGGTCAACAAGAAGACGGAGCCCGGCTGCCTGGAACTGGCTCTCACCTGAACGGGGAAGCCCAGGGCAGCGGGAAGCAGAAAAGCAGTGAGGACTAAGAACATCTTCGGATCCATTCTCCAGTCCTGAGAGCCCAGGGGTGCCTGTCCCTGCCGTCCCAGAGCGGAGCAGGTAGATATAGCAGCGGAGCTGGGCCGCCAGCCTGCCCCAGCCAATGGGCACCCGGCGCAACCCGGTCCCAGCCCCGCAGCCGGTTTAGCCTCCAGGCACCTCCTGGTGCTGGTGCTGTCACCGTGATCTACAGCATCCCTTCAGCCCCAGGCCGTCCTTCCGCTGCTCTCTGGAGCAGGTCAGCCCCCGGCTCCTGCTGCCATGCACTGCCCTGTTCCTTGGAGGAGCTTCCCTCAAGCGCTCAGTTTGGCTGATGAGAAGCCCTTTTTCGTGGGTAACTTCTCAGAGTATTGTGGTGTTGGGATTTCAGATGGTAGGCGACTGTTTGCTTTATGTCACAGAAAGCACAGAGAGCTGTGGCAGCTTTGGAACACGCAGCACATCACTCGGCAAGGTCACGCCTGTGTCTCCCCTGAGCAGGCATCCTTCATTTTCTCAGCTTATGGTTCTGCAGGTAGAATTTTTGTTTCCTCCTTTGTGTTCCCTGATGTCTGATAACATCAGGAACATTTCCCGTGTTCCACGATTTCTGGCAGTCAGACAGTTGCAGGTGCTCTCGTGAGCTTTGTGACCGGCAGTCAGAGAGGGGGGAAGCAGCAGCAGCAGCACTTGCTCGTTTTGAGAACGATCACCAGATCCGCTGCCTGCTGGAGCGCACTCGTCCGGGAGGGGATGGGGGAAGCAGGGAGCAGACCCAGCGAGTGATGCTTGTAGGAGGTAAAGCATCGATTGCTGAGCCTCTTGACACAGCAGCCTCTGCTCGCAGCAGAGCTCTGCCTGCTGAAGCATTGGCTGAAGGTGCAGCAGCTGGGAATTGTCTGGTCACGGGTACGCGCTTGTTTTGTGTCAGAACACCTTCTAAGCATGGAGAAGGAAACAGAATTGTAGAATGCACAGATTCTGTCTTGAGACCACACCAGTGCTCAGGTACCCTCAGAGGAAATTTTAAACCCACTCACACTGTTACTCTTTTTTTCTCTATTGAATAAGGTGTTCTAGAAGTTTTTCATGTTGGCAAATGAGTCAAGACGGAGCAGAGTCCTCTCCACCTATTTGTCTCCAAATCACACCCAGTCGAGGCTAGGAGTTACGTGGAAGTGTAGTCCAAACTGCATTGGTGGGGATAACTCTTCCTTTTAGTGAGGTGCACAGCCACACGCTGCTGACTATTTTTGGAAAGTCTAGACTGAACAAAGTCAGAGGATAAATTTTGATCCCGCCTGCAGGAAGGCAGCACAGAGGGATACTACTCTTCCCTTTCTGTCCCTGCACTCTGGCTGAAGTGAGGTGTGTCCTGGGCACAGAGCACTAAAAACAAAGTAGCACATGGTCCTTGTGACCAGGAAAGAACAAAGATCAAGCAGGCATTGTCGGAGCACTAATCCTGCTGACACAAGCAGTTTGTGTGTCCTCTGTGCGCAAAACCGTCTGCACTAAGCAATGCTGAGTGCTTTTACTCATATTTGTGTTTCACTGGGATGAAAATCATCTTGTGCAGTTCTGGTCTGCAGTCCTAGAATGGTTCTCCAGGTTCCTCACTCAATACGAGGGCAAAACAAACGCCTGTGATGCCAGATGCCTGGCATGCCCCAACTATACTAAAAATCCCCACTGCACACAATCTGTTTCCATTAGGGTTTGGAGGAAAAAGGAAAAGTCAGATCACTCACAAGGAAAATCAGTCCAGGAGCAAAAGGAGGGATCAGATGGTGAGGCAACCTAAGTTACAAAGCAAGTCAGGAAAGTTGGTAACCTTTGCATATTTGTAGCATGTTGTTGGGAAGAAACTGCAGCCGCCCGAGTGCTGCTTGTGCTCAGGAGAATGAGGGACCTGGGCTGGCAAAAAAAGGATGCTGCACTTCACGCTGGCCATGCTGATACGCTGACGTGCAGCTCATCAAACAGATTGCTGCTGCCACCTCTTCTGTATGCTAACGCCAGTGATGACGGGGGAGATGGCTGTTACCATCAGAATGGGGCTGGGAATGCTGCAGCTGGCAAAGCACCGCACAGCACAGCGAGAGGGAGTGCTGGCATGCACGTCCGCTGCCAGTCCTGAAGATCCTATCAGCTTTGGCTTGTGCTTGATATTTAGATTCGGTCGTTTTCCTACGTGTGGTATTCACGAGGGAGGAATTGTCACCAGTCCTGTTTTCCCTGATCAGAAAACTGCCTGAGTTTTTGAGATACTCTAGAAATAGGATATGGTTTTACCAGGTGCAGTGAAGCTGGTACCTCCAGTAGGAAAAGCACCACAGAAATTGTCTTGAACCTTTAGGAACCAAACCAGGGCTTAGCAAAGTGAAGTTGCCTTTTTGTGTATGGAAAAAAGGCACATGGGAAGTTTCATCCGACCTGAGTTCACCCGTTTCTGGCGGACAGTAGGGACTGCACAGATTTCTTCAGCTGTGAACAATGGTTGGCAGGTGCCCAAAGCCAGCAATGAAATATCAAGAAACACTTGGACGGTGTCATAGTCTGCACGAAGTCAGTCAGCACAAAGAGCATTGCTCCTGAAAGACCACCACAACACGTGGAGCTATGCCTGAGGCTGTACACTGATTTGCAGGAGCCTGTGTGCATCATGGAGAAAACATTTTACAGACATGTCAATCAAAAGATGTATTTTCTCTTCTGTGGCATATGGGAGTTCACTGTAAAGCACACATAGCCAAAACCAAACGAGCGGCTCTAGGAAAGTTACAACACTTCTGCAGCCGTCTTTCAGATTTTGCTCGGTTGTGTGTCATTTAGTCATAAGTGTTACACAATTATTCTTCTCTTTGGAGTGTTTCACTGGAAGCAGCTCCCAAAATACAGTGTAAACCATCAAGACCTAGTTACAAAAAAAGAACTAATGTGTCTGTTACTGCTAACTACTAACCTCTATAACTACTAGTTACTAATTGGTGTGTAGTAAAATGCAGGGGAAGAGAACTCTAGGAAAAAAGAAAATAGACCTATTTATGCTGAACAGCTTACGGAGGTTATGTGGTAGCTACCATACCCCATTCATGGTAAGATATTAACTAATCTTCAAAGTTTAAAATCATCTGGCTTTACCAAAGCCAACCACTGAAGCAATGTTGTGATCCACAACAGGCAATCAAAATTGCTGTGGATTGGCATCACATAAATAAACACCAGACTATTACATTTACAGTCTGGGGTTAATGACAAGTCTGAACCAAAAATATATGATTTTAGACAGGAAAGCTCAGTGTTGTTTCTTAGGAATGTCTGTTTTGTGGGGCATTTCGGTGTGTTGGCTCACTTTTATTTGGGATACGAACTGTGGTTCAAACTCAGCTCTGGGCTCCACTGGCCAGGACATCAGCTCCCGCGCACTGCTTCCAGCTCACTGCTTTTTGGTCTCCCTCTCCCTGATTCCAGGTGTCGTAGCACTCCATTGCACAGTTTACTTCGTTTTCTGTGGTGTCTTTATTGCCAGATACTTTTCAGATATAAATCAGTCCTCACCTTTCTCTATGCTGGCTTAAAGGACTTTCAGCCCTTTAGTCCTTCTTGTAACTCAGATCTTCTTGGTTCTGCAATCAGATTTTAATTCCTTCCAAGTTGCCCATACCCTTTTGATACTGCAGTGATCAGGAGCGGGGAGTTTCAGCTGAATTTCTGGCAGCCAGTACTGCACTTTGCTGGTTGAGACTATTCTGGAAGTAGTGGTGGCTTCTGAGGGTTTCACAGCATAGCAGTTCCCTCTATAGAAGACTGATGCGTGCCATAAAAGTCAACTTTAGATAAGGCAAAATGCAGTTAGAAGCTGCTTTCCCACAGCCGAGAGCATACTTGTTGAATCAATAGATTTACTTGGCCTTCGCATCCCTCTCTGCACTTCTTCTTCAGATCCTGCCTCCCAGAGAAGACCTGGAGTTGCTCAAGATGATTCCTGTTCCACTTTCTGTTGTGCTTCCATTTCCTGAGGGATTCCCATGTCCTTGCTAACACCATCTGTAGGGGTGCATCTGCGTGGTCTGCAGGTTCCTCAGCAGAGCACTTACACATCCTCTGTGACATTAAGGACTAGTTCCAGCTGTGGCCCTGGCCTTGGCAGTGTTCCTGTGAGAGGATTCAAACCCAACTGCTGAGCCTTGGCTTGCTATTGCTTAGTCACTTTTCTGTTCAGAAAGGCAAAGCCAGAAACCTTCACCTTCAGTCTGGTGTCAGAACACGAGGGACAATGGAGAAAAACATTTTTTGGGGGGGGATGGATTGTACTTTACGAAAGAAAAATACGCAGTTAAGAAAAAAAAACCCACCACATACAAGTAAAGAAATAAACTGGAAAAGTCAAAACATTGTAACTTGTAAAACAAATGCTGAAACAAAGTTGTTTTTCATTTCAAAATCAGATTTCAAGCTCAAAATTTGGTGAAATATAATTTAGCAATTAAAGTAACATTTGTAATGATTTATGAGCCAATGCTTACCGGGGCTGAGGGAGGGTAACAAGGTGCTGAAACTGAAACTTTAATTTGGACAACTCTAGTAATGAACTTCTGATTGTCTTGAAAAAAAAGCAACAAATTCCTTTCTTTTATCAGGGAAAGCCATCTGATTTGTCTGCTGCCCTTAGGTGAAGAATGGACAGATCAAAGGTTTCGCATGATGCCTCCAGCCTGCGTAGCAATGTCATGCTGATTGCAAAGGAATCCGTGGGTAAGGTGGGAGCTGTGGAGCGGTGCCTGGGGTTATCTGTGTCTCTGCCCTCTGAAGGGAGACGTGCCACGGCAGGGTCCCCGCACACGTATGGCACGGGAGGTCACCTGCCTGCTCCTCCTGAGACAGGTTGTGCAACAGGAACCCTGCCCGAGGACGCGGGGGCCGCTCTGGCCAACGGGCAGCCTTTGGTCACCTTCGTCACGCCATGAAGGTTACCTCTGTGAGCGCTTGTTTGGTGATCGCTTTCTGACTTTTACAGTTGTATATAATTAATTCAAAATGACCAAGTTTTGAGGATTTTTTTTCCCTCCAATTAGCTTCTTTACAACACTGTTTTTTAGGACTGAATTTGGATTTCTGGCTTGAAGATGCTATTGCTCGTGTGGAATGATCAAGGGACTTGAACATCTCTCATATGAAGAAAGACTGAGAGAACTGGGGCTGTTTAGTCTTGAAAGGAGACGGCTGAGAGGGGATCTTATTAATGTATATAAATATCTGAGGGGTGGGTGTCAAGGGGAAGCGGACAATCTCTTCTCAGTGGTGCCCAGCAATAGAACAAGAAATAATGGGTTTAAGTTAGAACAGAGGAAGCTCAACCTCAACCTGAGGAGAAACTTCTTTCCTGTGAGGGTGCCAGAGCCCTGGCCCAGGCTGCCCAGAGAGGGTGTGGAGTCTCCTGCTCTGGAGACTTTCAAACCCACCTGGACGCGTTCCTGTGTGGCTGCCCTGGGTGATCCTGGTCTGGCAGGGGGTTGGACTGGATGAGCTCTAGAGGTCCCTTCCAACCCCTGACATTCTACGATTCTATGATTCTATGATTTAAAAAAGGGAACCTCATCTCATGCCTGCTTCTCAGACGAGTGCAGGGAAGGTGGCTGTGCAAGGGCCCCCACCTCCCCTTACAGAGCACAGAGCTGCCTGGCAGAGACTCTGGTAACAGTCCTGCTCATTGCCTCTCGCCCTGGAACTGATACGCTCCCCCAGCCCGGCAGCTAGCCATGCTTCACTGACTGTTTTTCGCTCTGTACCTCACCAGGAAGGCCATCTGTACCGCCTGTCTCAGCATCTTCGCTTGTTATTCGCTTATTG
The DNA here is from genome assembly GCF_000703405.1 of Apaloderma vittatum. Lineage (NCBI taxonomy): Eukaryota > Metazoa > Chordata > Aves > Trogoniformes > Trogonidae > Apaloderma > Apaloderma vittatum. The sequence continues at coordinate 32,975 of NW_009729347.1, read as the reverse complement.
GCTTTCCCTCTCTGCACGGTTTTTGAATATCTCACCAGGAGCCTCAAGAAGCCGGTTTCAGCCTCACTGTGTTTTTCTCAGCGCCAGTTCCCTGCGCAGTGTGAATTACACCACGCACTGGGTCAGCAGGCGGCTTCACCTCCTCTTTGGGACAGCAACCTGGGGCTCCTCTTGTGCCTCCTGGGCAGGTGAGTCCAGACACCTTCCCCTGCCACTTCTGACTTTATCTGGACGCACAGAAAAGTACTTTAGGAAAAGTTAAAATGTAGACCCTGCAACTCCTGTCTTGTTTAAATAGAGCTGCTCTCAGGGGCAGACAGTAGCGACTAAATATTGATGTTGGAAAGAGTATCTGATAATAAACTTCCAAGTATTAAATAACAAAGAGGCAGGGGGGAGGCACGTGCGTGTTGGACGCATTCAGCTCCTCCTGCCATCAGCATGTCCAAATGTGCCATAAGTCATTACAGATTTACCCTCCCAGATGGAAATGATTTTTCCCCTCATTTCACAGCAGGAGGAGCTGAATGTGTCTCTCCCCCACCCGCTGCCGATTTGCTCCGGCTCACCCAGGAATCTGGGGATATTACATGTCTGTCGGGGCTGGAAGGATCCCTGAGGAGATGGGTGCCAGTCCAGGACCTTCACCATGCCTCAGGGAAGAGGGGCTCTAGCAGAGAGCCAAGGGTGGCTGCTCCCTGCACTGTGACCCAGCTTCCCAGGGGAGCTGAGGCAACATCACCCTCAGCTTACATTGAAGAAAAGGCTTCCCGGGGGGCTTCTCCCTTCCACTCCGCTGCAGTGACTCTGCCGCTAGTTATCGAACATATTAAAAGGACATTGCCACATTACCCACGATTACTGTTTTCAGGCACTCAGGAGCATTCTCTCTGTTGCTCAATGAGCACGTCCTTTCCTCAGAGACCCTGCAGCTGAAATAAATTAGAGAGGCTGATGGAGAGAAAAGCCTAGCTGTGTTTTCACATTTCATTTATTTTAGATTCATGTATTTACCTGATGGAAGCATGCATGGCCAAACTTTAATCCAAGGGCTTCCAAGTCTAGCTTTTTGGCTTCAGATTAATCTCTGCTGTAGTTTCAGTCCTCCTCAGTGGGCTTCGGCTTTGGCTCTCAGTTCACAGGCTTGAATGCAGGAAAACCATTTATTTGTATTGGAAGATTTGAACTGCAGCTCCAGTTTCTTAGAGGGATGGTTTTGTTACAGATCTGCAAATGATACAGCGTGAGTTCAGCAGCAAACCAAGGTCAAGGCACTCCAAGAGAGCTTCTGGTTAGAGGTCTACTCCCATCCTTTACATACGTATTTGCCTTCTATCTCAGGAATGTCATATACAGGATCTGTGTGGATATTTGTATTCCTTCTTTAAATTACTACGTTCTTTCTGTAGGAAACTGAAGAAGTGTGTGATGTGGAATATTCAAAGTGGCTGGTTTCTGCAAAGGGGAGAAGGGTGGAGTATTTATCGCTTTATTCTGATAATCTTTTCTGATCTAGAAGAGAAAGCGGCCCATGTGTTCCTCAGTTTGGACCATCATAAAAGAGAAAAGAATGCAGAGTTCGTCTCTCCAAGAATTTATGAGGGCCATAGAGACAGCCTCTGTGGCCTGCCATTAGATGAATTATGGCTCTGCCCTCAGACCATTGCAATTCTGATGTCTTGAGGTCTGATGAAGAAACAAGCATTAAGGTGCTGGTTTCTGTGATGATATAACTAGCAAAAAAAAAAAAAGTGCAAATCAAAAAAAAAAATTGTTTGTATCAAATGATCAAGCCAACCTTTTACCCAATTAACCAGGAAAACTTTGCCTAATCAAGTAACTAACTGGGCAGCAGCCTGGATGCCCTACCGGTCTTCACAGGAGCAGGACCACACACATCTCTACTTATGAGTGAACTTGATTAAAGCCCTCCCAGACTGAAACTAAGGCAGCTGCTCTTTGCTGGGAACAAAGGCAGGTGGCCTGAATTACGAGCTGTTGTGAGGCAACGACATCTAGTCCACACGGCAGTGTATCATTGCTGTAGCAGATGGTTTGACTATTATCCTGGGGTATTTTCACTTAAATTCCTCACACTCTGCTGCTTACCCACACAGCTTTGCTACCAGCTACTTGCCAGGGGTGACAAACCAAGCTTCCAAAAAGGGAAGCAGAAGCGGAAGAGCAATCGACAGGCGCCGTCACGCTGCGAGTGTATTTCCCCTTGGATCACACCAGGATATCTCTCCCCCCGGGGAAGCCTCCCCTGTCCCAGACAACCTTCCAGGGCTCCCTTGCCTTTCTCTGGGGCTTCTCTCTCCCTGTGCCACTGAAGCTGCCATAGACTGGCAGCTCCTCTTCCTGGTGGCAGGAACCGCAGCTGGGAATGAAGGTCTGGGCACATTTGGAGCCCACATGTTGGTTGTGTGTCCCTCTGTTAATTAAAATGGGGGGAGGGCACGCCAGGCTGATCCAGATTCGGAATAACTGTCTGGGTTTGCAACCCTCCGCTCCTGTCTGAATGTGCTCACCGGGACGGGTCCTGAGGGGCGTGACAGAAAAGCGGAGAAGAAAATGGGACAGGCCATCCCTTTGCCTTCAGCTTGGCAGCAGCTTCTTCTCATCTGCCTTCCTTGCCGCTCACCCCTGCGGCTGCAGGGCGTGAAGAAGGAGGCTTATTCCTAACTGACCAGCAGTACCACATGCCAGGCAGCGGCGACAGGCTGCCATGTGCTGGTGACGTAGCCAGAGAAAGGGTTGGAGATATTTGCTGCCCTGTAGCTGCAGCCTTAGGAGCAATAGCAGCTGCATTTCTTCTTTGCAGAGACTGGTGTATTTTTTGCCCTGCCTTTTCTCTGCCTGTGACACGAGAAGGGCGTTTGGGAGCTTTCTCCCAGAACTACTTCTTCCACTGCGGCTGGGACAACCCCACCAAAATCCACAGGATGTTTAGACCACCTACATTGCTGTTTTCTATAAAGAAGCAGACTCTGAATCTAACCATAGTGTGCCCCATCGTTTCTGTGTCCTGCTCTGTGCAGAGCTAGCCAAACTGGGAAAAGAAGCTGTAGGCAGCTGCCTGTCCCACACACCTTTTGCCATGCAATTGCTCAGGATTACACAACTGTTCTCTTCTGGAGACAGGAGCCGACCTTTCCCTCCTACCGTCTGGTACCGAGCGTGTCTCAAGTCTGAGCAGAAATTTTTGACACAAGATGCACGTATTTTTCCACCACTTAGGTGAAATGCAAAATGTGAACTTTGTTGGAACAAAAAGTCTTTCCTAAATCGTACCTTTGGGGTGATTTAATCTGAATCACTTATTATTGTCTGATAATGCCATGAAACGTCTTCAGTGGAACTGGTACTCCAGGGGGTTAGGCTGTACAGTCAGCAAGAAGAGCAAGTGAGAGGGGGAATGGACTGAGAAAAGATCAGGTGGAGATAATTTGATAATTTGAAAGGAGGCTGCATGTGTGCTTACTTTTAACTTTTTCCATCTCATCCTTTCTGGTCCACTTATGAACTTTTTTTCCAGTTTGGTGACATCCTTTTCCAGACCAGGGAGGCAAGAACTGCACGTAACATTTAAGGGGAAGGCAATCTGCTCCCCAAACCAGAATTAACTCACACAAAAGCAGACACGGCTTTGGCCGTTGCGTTGCTAGTTTGCTTCTTGCACAATGGCCTTTTTTGTGAGTCTTCCTTTTCTGTGAAAGTTTCTCCTTCAGTGCCAGCGGTACCTGTGGGCTGAGAGGCAGTGGCACGAGGAAGGCAGCCTCCAAACCTGCTGCAAACCCAGGAGGACTGCTTGCCTCCTCAGGCTTTCTCCCACGGCGCTACCTCCTAAGGAGGTGATTTTTTCCAGAACGCTTACTACCCGACAGTGCCGCACACGCTCTGGCTTGGCTCACATGGCATTTTGCTGCAGATGTGGGCACCCAGCTGCTGTGTAAATCAGACCTCAAGGCACCAGGTTGGGTGTACAGAGAAAAAAAACATGTGTATTTCCAATGTCTGTCAGATTGGCCAGCAATCTGGAATCTTTTCTTTATCTACTCCTTCACTGGAGAGGACACACACAAAAACCAGCTGCTTTTAGCATATAACCCTGATTTGTTCCCAGAAAGAGTGCATCTTACCAGCAAACTATTCAGAGACCATTTGGAAATCAAATGGTATGTCATCCTGTCCTTTGAGATTTAAAGACAAGGCGGACGTGGAAGTGGATAAAACTTTACAGGCAAGTGTAATTTTTCAATTTCCTGACTTTGCCAGCCTCAACAGAGTTACAGATAGAATTTTAGCTAAAAGTATGAGATCCCAGTGCTCTTCTCTGCAAAATATCCTTTACGGTGTTGAGACTGTAAAAAATTCAAACTTTAGCATATTAACCAACTCTTAAAAGTAACTAAAAAAGCAGTGTCACCTCCAGGAGGCAGCATTTTATTGCAAATACACAATCTATGATTTGGTGTCTGACACTTCAGAAGGTTTTGAGGCCCCTCAAATCTCCTGCGATTACTAAAAAGTCCTAGTAGAAAGGAAATAATCATAGGCTTGCTGTGGAACTACCTGTGCAAAAAATAAGCCTTGGTTCTCCAGCCAGAGCCGACTCTTGGATGGAATGGAGATAGCTAGGTGCAAAACATGCCCTGTTTTCCGTAGCACATTAGCAGAGTTTGGTGGCAAAGCAGAATGTCTGGGTTGCTCATCTGCTCTCAGCAAGATGCCCTCGCCCATTTAGGAGAACATTTGCACATTTGCTGAACTTCACTTGCTGACTGGGAACACGCTTAGCCTTGCGCTTGCCGCTTCCCTGAGCGACGCTTTCCTTTCAGTTGCACTGGTGGGGATTTATGTTTCTTTCTCTCGCCCAGGTGTGTCCTGAGCCAGAGCTGACCTTTCCTCCCTGCGTGCCCGTTCCGAGGTGCTCAGCCCTCACACGACAGCAGTCTCACCTTCCGCGGGGCCTTGCGGTGCGCTGGGGCTCCCCGAAGTGCAGCATCTTCACGGATGGCTCTTTGGAACTGCCACTTTTTGAGAAAATGCCTTGCACATTAATACTTTCATAACATCCCAAGCAGGTCCTCTGCAATGGGTGATGGGGGTATGTGGCAGCTTCCTGAAACAGGTACACAGACAGAATTTTATTTTTTTTCCCCGTAGATCTGAATCCCACAGGTCTTGGTCTCAGGACAGGGTGCTGTCCTGTCCCAGAATCATGTCCCATGAGCACTGCACTACACTCATGCAACTACCGTACCCTTCTGCGTGCTTCCTAAACCCTTCTCCTCCTCCTGAGGGAAGCAGGGTGGCAAAAAGCACAAACACAGCTGGGAGGTACTCCTGTAAGTCTGGAGGTTCTTCTCTTAATTACTTAATTTACTTGATTTATATCTACAGGTCTGTTTCAGTGACAGTGATGGAGAGACCAAGCCCACATTCCTTGCACAGATGTTCCTTCCTTTTTCTTCTTTTTTGTTCTTCTTTGCGTATAAATACACAGAGACAACCACTTTGTCCCAACTGCACTGCAGAAGATTATTCCAATGGTCTGTAATAATTCTGTTGGGGGACACTTCATCACTTGGAGGAAGACAAAAATCCCTTTCTTAAAGCATTTACAACCTGAGGCAACAGCATACAGAAGCAAAAGGAGGTAGATGCAGTCACTGTAAGCATAAGCCTTTTACCTTCACTTTTGTTTCTTCCATGATTTGCTTTCCTGTGAAAGAAATGCCTGACAGGTGTACTGGTCGTCTGTCATTAACTATTTCAGTGCTCAAAGCTGGGTGGTGTAAACACCCTGCTGTGATCTAGGAAGCTATTTTAAACCACCATCCTGTTCAAACTGTCCCATTTCTGTAGCACAGAATCTCAGAATCTGATAAGCCCAGTGAAACCATGAACCCACACTCCTAGGCTGAATGTGACTGGTACAAGGATTTCCCTGCAAAAACCTTCTCACTTTGCCATCCCTGGCTGTTCCCTCATGCTCATGTCTGGTGCAACACTTGGGCGAGAACCACAGCATCCCTGCAAACACCAGCCCCCGACGGAGCAGTCTGACAGTACCCTGCAACCACCCTTCATTCAGAGGCATTTCCTTGTGATAGAGGAACTCTGGGTGTCCTAGTGCCAGAATAAGAGCTGCAAACCACTGACCTGCTTATTCGAGTGCTTGGCAATTGCATTAAAGAGCTTTCTTCTGGTAAGGCATGAACTACAGGCAGGCAATACAAAAGCTCTTGCAATTCTTCATGTGATCTGTATTAATGAGTCTTCATTCAGGGGGAGCCTCTTTCATATAGCCAATGGACAGAAAGGCCCAAAATATCAGTAGAAAAGCTCAAAGCAGGAACAGAGAACCCATAAGCACCAAAGGCCGTCCAGTGCCTTACATTTTGTCCTCACAGAATATTCATGCCTGAAGCACCAGGAGCCGAAAACCATGTATATGCTTTTGTCACTCTAAAATATGTTGTCAGGCCTGAGCCTGCCCACAAAGTTTAGCCTGCACAAGTAGGCTTTCGTCTTTCTGCCTTGGCAAGTCTCTTTCCAACGGCAGATGTGACAGGTAAAAAAGCTACACAACGCTGGGCAATATCAATGTGAATGGCTGTTAAAACAAGCAAGTGTAAACTGGCTTTGAAATACATATCGGGTCCAATTTCTTTAGAACAGGATGTGTTAAGAAAAAGCAACCACACTAGATAGGTGTGGTGACTGTATGTGCCAACGCTACAGTTAAATTATGTATCTGTACCAGCTACATGCATCAGTGCACACATAAATTCCACAACTGTCGGCCTGTCGCTTGTGGAAGCTCTCACACCGCTAATGGTCAATGTTTATCAGGGGCTGTTTTGTTTTCCTACCAATAGCAGCAAAGGCTGCTCCACAGCTGGTATTAAAATAAGGTATCTGGCAATGATTCTCTACATCTTGGGTCTCACAGCATACACAATTTCTGGCAAGGAAAACTTAATCATCATAGATGAGCAGCCAGAAAACATCTTGGAGAGGTACGCTATGAAATGATGATGTTGCAGGGAGGTTTTGATGTGGCCTTCCTTCCTCAGCCTGTTATAAACAAGTCTTGCATAATTCTCAGAACAGCTCGTAGAAAACACACAGACTGCATCTCATGGATGGACTCTTCCGTCCGAATCTCTCTCCGAATCTTCTCCACTCCAAATCTCTGTCAATGTGCTCCACCCTTAACAGCAGTTTCTTCCTTTTCATATGGTTTCCAAATCCCAGGGGTCTCTGACCGAGCTTGCGTTAGATTTCATCAGCACCTTGAGGAAGATTAAATCCTGTGGAGGAAACCAAAGGCACCTGAACGGTGCTTCCATCCTTTATGTCCTCTCTTCTACTTCTCCTGAGTGGTGGTGGAAGTCCATAATGATATGATGCACTCTTCAAATTCAAGATAAGACCTCATAGCCCTATGACTACGGCGTTACCTGTTCAACTATGGGCTGAAGTCATTGTTAGGTAAGTCAGAAAATGGTTGCAACAGCCTAGCAGTGTCAGACAAAGTTCAGATCACCAGAAGAAAACACATGGGTGCTGCTCCAGGCTTTAGAAGGGAGAGGAGCACCCAGTCACACTTCCTCATCTCCTCTATGTGATGTTCTTCCCATCTTGACCACAGCGAGCAATGTGCCAGTGGTCCAGCCTGGTGTGGCCACTTTAATGGCCACAATAAAGACAAAGCTCAAGGTTTCCCTGAGCTGAAAGGGCCAGTTTCCACGGCTCAGCAGTGCACTGGGGGATCGTCTCTGCTTAAGTAGTCTGTGGTGATTCTCTTCTTGATGGGGGGTCGGGAGGGTTGGAAGTGGGGGCAAGACACGTGTCTGACAAGCCTGCCAGGGTGAGGAGATGGCGAGATGATGGAACGTGCACTGCATCTGTAAGGATGCTGCAGCGTTAGAGAGGGATCTTTTAACAGTTAAAGTGAGAGTCGGTTGTGTGAGGGAAGCTTTGTGCCAGGGAGGTGAACGTGTCATCTATAACGGAACAAAGGCTGAGGGAGTCGGCATGAGTAAGATGCGAAACATCAGGAAAAAAAAGTCAGGAAAAAGCCATGGCAAGTCATGAGCTGCAGAAAGATCAAAAAACGTGAATTTCTAAACATTTCTGTATACATGGTTAAGTTTTTTCCTGATCCACAGGCATCAGCTGCATTCCAAAATAGAAAGACAAAGAAACTCCCAGTAGAACTGGGTATTTTTCCCAGACCCTTATAAGGAATATTTTGCTTCTTGCTTACTAGTTCCACTCTGCCCCAGATATACAGCGACCCGGAGCCGTAATCATCTTCTGGCCACAAAGTGTTCCTTGTGAAGTGACCGGGAAAATAGTGGTACATGTCACAAGAAGCGCACTGAAGACAGTATTCACACTCTTCCCCAAGTTGTGCAGAAATAAGGCAAAAATAAATGAGTCAGAGGAAGTTAACCACCCCTTTGACTCGAGAGAAAGCTGAGACGGACACGCAGCCCTTCAGGTCTGTTCATGTAGGTTCTCCCTCCGCGCTGCGTGGCCCACGGCCTGACACGGGCGCATAGCACGGTGTGACTAACGCCGAGCATATGTTGTTTGCTCGCCCATCCTCCCCGGAGGAAGCAGCGAATGCGACAGCGCGTCGTGTTTGATAGGATTTTCTGCTGTCTTTTTAAATAGAAGCGCTGCTCTGCACTGATGCTACAGAAAGCAGCTCCAAAAGGCTCAGACCCCAGGAAGCAGGTGAGGTGTGGGGCAGTGCTTAATTCTCGCACATGTTTGCTCCCCTGCCTCAGAAGAATGAGAAAGTTTTGTCTGACTTACAGGCAGGTGTTACTGTGACTGTAATGACACCGGGCTTCTCAGGCCAGCGCCTTCTGGCAATCGCTATCTTCGCCTTAAGACAGCAAAACTCATCCTCCAGCAAATTAGCAAGCTGGCCCTCAGAGATATTGCTAGGGAGCTGATCAAACATCTGAATGCACTTTCTGTGAGTTAGCTAGCAAGACCCAGCCCCTTCTGCTGACGTCTTTCCTCTCTATCGCCCATCAGAGTTTTCCCGGTGGAGCTGGAGAACAGGCTTCAATGAAAGCTGCCTGTTTGCAGCTCTGTGGAGACCGCAGGCACCACGGCCACTGTTTCCTCCACCTGACCTGGAGCAGAAACTCCATCATCAGGACAGAAAGGTAGCCTTGTTGCCTAGCAAAGGTGGGATGATTTATCACTGCCTCTAGATTGGTCCCTTTCCCTCGCTGCACAGCAGAATTGCGTTCAGACTTCCAAGGAGAATGAAGCCAGGCTAGGAATCGGAGTGGCTGCGCGAGAGCTGCTCTCCCAGGGAGGAGAAGGAGTCACAGGGTTTCTGCGCTTTCTGCTCCTGTGCAGCACAGGACGATGGTTTTATCAGCCCCAGTTATAGCCCTGGGGGCTACCTTAGGGACTGCAACCAGCATCCTCGCCCTCTGTGGTCTCACCTGCTTCTGCAAATGCAAGCAACCTGGGAAAGGAGTCTCAGAAAAGGACCAAGAGGAGGATGTGGAAAATGCTAAGCCCAGCGTGCTTCAGCCAGCCCAGCAAGTAAGACACCATCTCTCTGATTTACTCTGTGATTTCTTTTTAAATGCAGAGGGTGGGAATGCAACTTCTGTTAGGCTACTTAGCCTGTGCTTTATGCTGCCTGTTTATCTGCTGCCTGTGTTCAGGATGTAACAACACGAGAGCGGGAGGAGGAGTGAGGGGAAAAAGGGAGATGGGCTGGGTGACCTGCAGAATTGCGGAAGCAGGAGACAGCTGCCACATTGACAGAGAGAAAGCTGCTAATGGCAAAAAGAGGGGAGGAGGACTGGAAATGCTGCTCAGCTGTCAAGCTAGATCACGAGGGAGACCATCTCCTGAGGAGAGACAACTGGACTTTACCAGGTGGCAAGCAGCATTGTACAGAGGAGAGGACTCCTGCTGGGATCTCCTATAGCAGCTATTTTCCTAACTCTGCTCATGGTATCTAATGCTCCCTGCAGGATAGTTCCCTGTCAACAGCTGGTTTCTAGTGAAAATTATCCCTCCTCCTCCCTCTGCCCCTCTAACTGAGTGAATTAATCATCTGAGAAGTAAGGCATTGAAATGATAATAAAATGCAAGTGAGAATCTAGAGTGTGATGACTGGACGATCTCATCACACTGAATTGCTTCTTCTCTTCCTCCAAGAGCAATGTGGAGTACGGATAACGCCTGGCATCCCTGCACGGTCTCTCTTTCTTGTTAGAATCAAACCTCCCTGACTTACTCCTGAGAGCAAGGGGAATTATTGGGCCCTGCTAATACCCTTATTAAGGGGAAGCTCCTCTTCAAAGGGAAACATTTGACTGATTTCCTTGGCTGACTTGGCTCTGCAGCGTGAGCTATAACACTGGTCAGTCTGTGGCAGTAGTACCTGTTGGCTGCTGCTCCCGATGTTTGTATGTGCCGACGTTCTTTCCATTTCCATCTAGCCAATCACCTGCCATACCAGCCAATTTCAAAGGCCAGTGATCCACTGTGTAAGTCTTTGTTTGCCTTTTAATTATCTGGGCTGCCTATTATTTTTGTATTCTTCAAAGAGCGTAGCAGGAGTCCTAACTGAATTTCTCTGTAATGTCTCTCTCTGGCTGCCATCCTTAAGCTCCTAGCAGAAAAGAGCCCTTGGCATCCTCATGGTCCTGTTGCAGTTTGTTCTGAGGAAAGACGACAAAATCTACTACTTGTACTGTGCAGGCTGGTGCAGATACACAGAATTGCGTTGCCAGAGCTTCTGGTTGCTGGGGGGCAGCAGGATGGCTCTGCTGACCACGGATGAACACCTGCCCTCAGCTTAGGACTTCTCAAGAGATCACTCCTAATTCTGAGCGTGCGCCCACGAGCATGGTGATTACCTCCTTGTACCTGCTTGCATTTTCCCAGGACGCATTTCACCCACTATTCTGTTTGACAGTGTTGTCACGTCCTTTGCAGGCTCCTTTCTTGTCTTTTCTCCGCTCGGTCCCCTGGCGTCCCCCATGGGCGTCCCTGCCCATGACAGGGAGGTCGGATTAAATGATCTCTAAGGTCCCTTCCAGCCTAGGCCATTCTATGATTCTAACTCATACAGGGTATTTTCGAACTCTTTTATATAAGAATGTACAATAATGCTGAGATTCCCCAAATTTACCATTGAAATGAATGTAACTTGGACAGTCACATCACTTTGCATAGCATTTTTTCTAGCTATTGTCTGGAACAACACTACCCACAGATAATCTCACCATCAGCCTCTTTCTACAGGAGACTTGATGTTGTTGTAATCTTCTAGCTCAGAAGCCTCTGAAATCTTTACTTTAACTCCATCCTTGGGCTGGACTATTTATTTCATACAGCCTTTTGGGAAACATCTTGGGAAAGCATTAATCTGTCCTGGAGCGTGCCCTCCAGGGTGTTATCCTGCTTCTATGACTGAAATAAGCACTAAGTCACCGTAAATTCCAACCAGGCCTCCAGTACCCAGCAGCTACTAGGTTATGCTCCTCACAATATTTCTACATTCCTCGAGTTTTGCTATAACTTAGTCTAGTATTTGATCCACAGGAGACCAAGTTGTCCTACCTGTCCTCAGCGTATCTGTCACTGCTACCTGCACGACTGTATTCTTTTAGGATCGTAGACTTTCTAATCAGAAGTATTATTTCTAATGTTACTGTTTTTGGGGTGTTTTTTAAAAAAAATCTAGCAGCCAAATTCTAGCAGCCAAAGGAACATTCTGCCACAGAAAGTGCAAAATGTTCTTAGTTTGCATATTCCGCATGTTTGACAGTTCTTTCCAATTAAAATAGTTTTCTCGCCAGGAACATGCGTTCTCCTATGCTGCCACTGATTCAGAATCAGTCTATACACCTCGAAGGAATGAATCTCAGCTTGAGTTCTGAGCTTGTGACGTTTTATCATCTCTGTCTATGTTTATAAATTGTCCTGTCGGGACTTTTTTCCAACTACACTAGTACACTGTATGTCCTAGTCAGCGCTTGACATACTTAATTACTGAAGCCTGTCAGGGCCACTGATTCTGATAAACAGAGATGACAAAAGGAAGATGAAGCAAGACCACATTTTATTCACCTGGCATGTCTCCCATGACAGTGATGCTTGTATTTGCTATAGGCAGAAGCTCCCCAGGGGCATGCCCTACATACGTGAGGAGAAGAGTTTGAACAAAAAGATACATCCATAGAACAATTAAAAATGGCTGTAGGTTTGCAAAGTCTCAGCAAAGCATGCAGAGTGAAGATTACTAAGCATATCCAGCAATGGCAACAACCTCTCTGCGTGACACTGGGCTGGGACCTCAGTCGCAGCCTCCTCGCTACCTTTGGTTTCTTTGCTTTGGTGCATTTTATGCAGAAGGACCCGGACTCATCTGCGCATCCCTTCATTTAAGATAACATCCCTGACTTGCAATGGGAACTTCCACAGGGCAGTGCTACGTAACCAGATTAGCAGGCAGCACTTGGGAGCAGAGCTGGCAGCAAAAATAATAAACAGAGGCAGATGCAGTTGGAAGAGGGGGTGGGCCAGTCCTACTGCGCTTGCATATGTCTCTCATCTCTAATTCTGCAGAGCAGACAGACGAGAGGAATATTTAGACCCAGCAGAGCTTTTTGTTGCTGTGTGCTGAAGGATTTCCTGACTAAATGTCGGGCTTTTAGCAAGCGGAAGAAAAGACTGTACCAGCGATATCTCACATCCACGTGGCATTTTTCATCCCACAAAGTGCAATGCAGGCATCCTGCTCGGGTGTGATGGTCAGGGACTGGTGCAACAAGGGCTTCAAGGGGGATAGCAGTGGGGACGGACCCCCACGGCAGGCACCACGTGCCCGCCAGCAGCACTGCCTCTGCTGAACAAAAGCCACCCGCTTGCTCAGGCTGCTGTCTGGTGATTCCTAACGTATTCTGCTTGGTCAGTCTGCATTAATTTTAGGAGAATGGAAATCTGCATTTCAGATTTGGATGAGTGACTTCCAATTCCCTAGGTATTTTAGGGCTGATGAGGCTCACACCTCTAAACAGGGGATCTCACTCAGGATGTCTGAACCCAGCCGAAGGCGGGGTGGGGGCTGCACGCGGTGACATCTGTCTTTCTCAACTTGCTTCTCCGTCAGGACCCTTAAAATTAGGCAAGACTAAAGGCTCCGTTATGTAGTCCACTTCCTAAACACAGACGCACTGGCTGCCTGCAGGAGACAGAGTTGCTGACCTCACTGGCTCTTCACCGCTGCCAAGTGCACGTAACCACATCAGCAGAGGATGACTAGAGAGCTAAGTGCAAGGCTGCTTTCTTTCTCGAGGGACAGGTGTGCTCCCGCAGGACACGTGAACTGGGACCACAAAGTCCCCACACAGACAAAGGCTTCAGGGCATCATCTTCATTCATTATGAATAGGAGACAATGAGACTAATGAAAAACTTAATTACCAATGTTTTCTGGCTCGCCCTTGATCTAACTTAACACAGAAAAGGTTGGCAGGCAGCGGGGTTGGAAGAAATCCCACTGCACAATAATCAACCAAAACGGCAGTTTTACTTCTGCTTTTTGTCTTTCGTGTTTTGGAAACATTAATAAAATCTATTGCAATGGACAGGGTCATTTGCTAGTCAGCTTTTGTTCCTCCCTGTTGACGAACCCAAATATAAAGGAATCAGGAATTATTTCAGTTGTGAGCAGACAGGATTCTTTCTTGGGACATAAGGAAAAAAGGACTGTTATATTCCACTAAAATATTTTTCATTGTTTTGGAAGAACAGTAATGTCTTTGTGGCAAGCTTTGCTTGGCCTGTCTGAGCATCACAGTGTCTTTCAGGTTCTTCTGCTCATTCTGTGTTCACCATTCAGCAGGGAATTGAAATGTCTCTGAGGAGATCTCACAGTGGCCTTCCCGTACCTGAAGGGGCTACAGGGAAGCTGGGCACGGGCTGGTCACCAGGGTGTGCAGCAACAGGACGAGGGGCAGTGGTTTTAAACCAGAGCAGGGTAGATTTAGACTAGATCCCAGGAAGAAGTTCTTTGCTACGAGGGTGGTGAGACCCTGGCACAGGTTGCCCAGAGAGGTGGTGGAGGCTCCACCCCTGGAGACATTCAAGGTCAGGCTGGATGCGGCTCTGAGCAACCTCATGCAGTTAAAGGTGTCCCTGCTCACTGCAGGGGCTTGGACTGGGTGACCTTTAAAGCTCCCTTCCAGCCCAACACATTCCATGATTCTAAGATTCTATAAACTCTGACACAATTCAAATTTCAAACCTGGTGTAATAAAGGGAAAATGCGTGTCTGAGGGTCAGCCAAGAGGCTGAGATGACCACTGAATCAGCTGCTCTTGATCTCCATTGCAGGGCTCACTTGTTTAACAGTTCTCCTTTGTCTTATTGCTCCATGTCGATTGTACTTGCTCCACATGACTGTATGATCCGTGCCTTTGCCTTTCCAATGCTTCCTACATATTCCTGTAAAATGTTCTGAGTCCGTGGGTGGCTATAGCCTCTTCATCTTGGGTTTGACTTATAGAATCATAGAATGGTTTAGGTTGGGAGAGACCTTGAAGACCATCTAGTTCCAACCCTCCTGCTGTGGGCAGGGACACCTCTGTCTCAGGTTGCTCAAAGCCCCATCCAACCTGTCCAACACTTCCAGGGATGGGGCATCCACAGCTTCCTGGGGCAACCTGTGCCAGTGCTTCAGCATCCTCACGGTGAAGAATTTCTTCCTTATACCTAATCTAAATCTACCTTCTTTCAGTTTCAAGCCATTGCCTCTTGTCCTATCGCTACAGACATAAGGGTAAAAAACAGTATACCTCAATAATTAAAAAAATGAAGTTCATGGTTGCTTTCCATGCTAAGAGAAAACATAGACCCATTAGAGAAGGATTAACAGGTACAGTGTCATGGGTTAGGGCTGGGCTGGCCAGTAAACGTGAACAGATGCTCTCTAACCTCCTCTCCCTGCCCAAACCAGGCCATACAGGAACAGAGGAATAATCAAATGATAAGAACATAACTTTTTTTTTGTTACAACCAAGCACCTGTAGAGGAGTAAATCTGAAAAGGCATATGCCAGGTAGAAGGGTATCAGCTTTGGCAAGAAAATCTCTCCACATACAGGCAGTGGTTTCTACAACCCTAGAAACGATGGTGTAAGAACAGCCAGAGGGACTGTCTTCTCTCCCTTTGTAGTCTCAGCTCATTTAACACTGAGGGAATCAGAAGAATTGGTCTAATTAGTGCAAAGTAATAAAAAAGGTTTTAATTTTCAGTTCAACGTTAAGAAAACTGCAGAGCCTGTCCAGCCTCGAGCACTCCTGAAGTTTCCCAACATTTACGGCCCCAAACCAGTAGTAACTTCACCTGAAATTGTTAACTATACGCAGTACTCCCTGAAGACAACAGAAGAACCAGCTGCTGGAAAACACACTGGTTTGGATGAGAACAGGATGAAGATAGAAGTCAACGAAGAGCTGTTTGTCCTCCCTCAAAACGGTAGGAGCATTTGGTCTTCAGACTAACAGCTGTTTTCCTGGGCGTAGGTCTGTAATACTTCTGAGCGTAATGTGGTTGCAGTTGGAGAGAAAAATGCAAAAATGAGGACGTGGGGCGCTTTTCGTTCCCTTAGCAGCAGCAGTGTGAGCGAGTTCTGTCTTCAGTGGATGTGCTTAATAGAAAGTAGTCATGGAGCTCATTGGGACATTCAGATAACAAAGATGTAGTTGTGTCTGGTTGTAAATATTTTTTTATCTGATTTTGTGTCGAATAATCTGGCTCCCTGAAAGCAGACATTTTGTGCAAAAGCATGTATTTAGTATCGTTCTACTGAGAACAGATGTCAGAGTACGGGTAAAACATCTGGCCCAAACTAGGCAGCGTATCTCCTCCAGGACAAATGCTAGCTGTCCTCACCAGGGACACTGGGGCTTCAAGTGTCTACTTTATTTTCCCTGCTGCTTTTCTTTCCAGCGGTTTGGTGAGAAGGTCCTGGCTTGTTACGATGCACAGTGAAACCAAAGGCTGACACCTCAGACGTCTTTGCCAAACAGAATTCTTGTTTTCCAGCCAGCCCAAAGGGTAACGTGCCAAAGCCTGGAACATAAGATTCCTGGAGGCGGAGGGAAAAATGCATACATCTGGCAGCATGTCTAGGTTGCTTCCACTCTGATTTTTTACCTTCACAGCTGTCTTCTAACAGGATAATTGCCTCTTATGGTTGCCACATTAATAAAATCTTTCTGAAGACTTGCCAGAGACACATTGCCATCTGTCATGTTTTTTTTTTAAAAGAAAATTAGGTTTGGGGTTTTTTTTTACAGTTGCTTGTATTTTTGTCCTTCTGGAAGGACAACTGCTCTCTTCACCCCTCCGCCCTGAGACTTGTGAGTATGGAAAAGAAAGTGCCATGAGGAGCAGCTACATTGGAGGAAGAGGCTGTCCGAGCCACATCCTTAGGTGTCAGGGAGAAGATGACGGGTTAGGGAGGCTGAAGGATGACGGCTGCACGTCAGCTGAGGCTTTACGCAAGTGTGTTGGTGTCAGAGACTCTCTGCACTGCTGCTGGCACCAGCAGGTTGGCTTCCTGCTGTGCCTGATTTCGCAGCTCAAGTGGTGCTGAAATAAAGCAAGGACTGTTGGGTTCCCCTTTCGGTGCCACACTGAACTGGTCTGGGCTGTGGTTGAGGTCTTTAGGAGGACTGGTCTGATTCTGTGTGAATCAGAACTGATCTTGCAGATAGGAGCTTTTGATGGCAAAAAGCCGGGTCTTCCCTTTTAGTCTTGCAACTTGCTTTATTTCAGCATGAAATACGTACTCAGCTTCAAAATCACGTGTGGAGAAACTGCCTCACAACTTCCCACACTTACTGTATTCAACCTGGTCAAGCCCTATGGAAATAGATGTCTGCTGTGTGACAAAGACTGTATTTCCAACATTAAGAAAATGTTTAGAGGGATCTGACCTAACACAGAGTGGAGTGGCAGCTCAAAAGAAAGCTCAAGTTCTCAGTCCAGGGACCACGAGACTTAATTCATCAAGTTAAAAATTATTTAAAACAATATAAACAAGTAATGAGTGCAGTTTAGACACCTTGGCCGAGGCACAAGGTGAAAGAGCCAGTGTGTGAGAACCATCTCAGAGCACAGGGTGGTAGAGAGCAAAAATGTCTCATGCTGTAGAAAGGGCTGAAAGCATGAGAAAGCAGAGCCAAAAGAAGATACGGCGATGGAGGAAGAAGGAACGTAAACGATAGCCCTGCGTTACAAGGGGTAGGAATAGTAAGACGTGTAGAAACATTGAGTGAGGATGGGGTGGGATTGTTCTCCTTGGAAGGTGAAGCCCTTCTCGCTAAAGGGGCTATTTCCTTCCAGGTGTTGTCAAGGATGTGTGTGTCACGGAGCACCTGAACCCCGAGAGGGCTGCCGGCTGCAACCAGGCCCCCGAACTGCGCTACTCCCTCGCCTACGACCCAGAGAAAGCCGAGCTGCGCGTGGCCCTTCTGGAAGGTAAGGGACAGAGATCTCCCACTGGTGACTCTCCAGGTGGAGGAGACAGGACACCCGATGGTTTTTAAAACCAACGTGCATCCCCGGCACCATGGGATGTTTCGCTGCTTCTAGGCCAGCAGAACAGAAATAGCTGCTTGAAGCGAGCATGCAGTGCACAGCTCAGAGAACCAGGAGCTTGCACAGCTCAGGCCCAGGAGCCGGGAAGCAGGATGGGCCCCTTGGGGGCAGGGGGAAGGGGGTTGCTATCTCCTTCCACTATAACTTTCGTTGTTTGCTTGACCCGCTCCCTACTGCCTCTTCCTCAAGTCAAGACAAGGGCTGAGGTAGAGATCTCAGGCTTATCTTGCAGGTCCCTGAGGAAGGTCCCTCTGGCTGTGCCCAGCCGGGCTCCATTCCACCCTCTGCAATGGGAACTGACAAGTGTAACCGCTTCGCTGCTCAGGGCTGAGGCATCACCAGTTCCTCTGGGAAAGCAAAACAAGCTGACTGAATAATTCATGCACAATGCAGATCTCTGTGGAAAACTGATCACATTGCACCCTCAGAAGTGAGGATTGAACGGGTGCTAAGCAGCAGCCGCTGCCGTGGGCCGCCTGCCAGCAGCATCCCCCAGCTTGCCATGGACACCCACACCTGTGGGCTGCGACCGTGGGGCTCCTGCACCCCACTGCCACCCAGGATGGATCCGGCTCTGCTCCCCCAAGGAACCAGGAGGCCCCCCTGAACATGTGGGACCTGGCAGCTGAGGAGCAGCTGTCCTTGGGCTGGCCGCAGCAAGGACTTCAGCTTTGCCCACAGAGCCAGGCTGTCTGGTGAGCCCTCGGGGGAAGGTGTGCTCCTCTGCGCTGCTCTGCAGCTTTTGACAGAGCATGTTTCCTTGAGCTCAGGTGTTGCTCTCCCAAACACGAGCAGAATCCTTCTGCAATGGCAGAACAAGGACACTGAGCACCACGAGGAAAACTCCACAGCGTGGGCTCATGGATCAGTCTGCTCTGTGCAAACAGAAGCAGGGGTCAACGCTTATTCAGCTGTTTTACATTGTGGCTCTCATGCAGCAAGAAGCTATTTGTACACATGTATTTCAGGGCTGTCTTTGGTCTTTACAATCAATCTTTCTTTTCCAGCTCTGCATGGCAGAGTGAGCGGCGACCAAGACGCTGGCTGCCATTGCTACATACTGGGCACACTGGTGAGCAAGTCCGGTATTGCTGAGGCCCAGACAGAGCTGAAGAAGAAGGTGCTTCACACCCTCTGGGAGGAGGTCCTGCGATTCCCATTGGCCAAGGAAGATATGCCAGAGGGGACACTGACCCTCACCCTGAGAAACTGCGACAAGTTCTCCAGACACAGCATTGTGGGGGAACTCAAACTGAGTCTTGCTAACATGGAGGAGTCCTTCGGGACGGACCACTGGGAAAGGCTAAAGACCCCCGAGAAGGTATGGGCTCAGTCTGTGTCAGTAGTTCAGAAACTGTAATGATTGATTCTCCGGACAAGAGAAGTCCTCTTCCAAGACAGCTGCATGTCAGTGGTGGGCTTTATTTGCTTGGAGCCAGGTTTAGAGGGGCAATGTGTGGCTGTGGAGGTGACTTTGCACAGCTCTGTGTCGGTCTACAGCTAACCATTTCTGAAAGCAATCAAAGTCCCATCAACCTGGCCCTTCCACCTGCACCTTCTGGCAGTTAAGATACATCCAAACTCCCTCTCCTCCTCCCTCAATTACATGACAATCTCTACACTCATATCTGCAATTCAAAGTCTATGTCTAGAAAAGGCAACATGAGTTTCTGTGAACGAGATACAGGACCATGGTGGCAAGAGCTGGAATACCAGAGAGTGCCTCCAGAGCAGGATGGAGTGGTTCTGCAGAGCTGGGAGAGAGTAGGGCACACAGCGGGAGCCTCCAGCTAGGAGTGAAGAATGCTGCTGGGGATGGAATGTTGGACTGAAGACCACTTATCCTTACTGAGATCAACCCAGCAGTGCTATTCATTCCGGGAGATGTCAAAACATCCCTCACTACATTGCGCTGATTTTTCTAAACGTCAAAACCTCCCTTATCCTCCTTATCCACACCTTCCCAGCCACGTAAACAGGGCAAGTGGAGGGGGAGGATTCCAACAGTACTTGAAGCAGGTACAGGGGACGCTGTATGCACACTGACTTCTTGCACGTTTGGTCAGGAGTCTTTCTCCTGCCATGAGTTCCATTAGAGAGAGGCAGCAAAAACAGAATAAAAATGAGAGGGTGTGTCTGAATCTGCTTATAAAACTTCAAGCACAAGGCTAAATATTTGCCTAATAGCTGCAAATTGAAACAAGTTCCCAGTCTGCTGCTCTAAGGGACATCCAAAAGAAACTATTGCAATGTAACGATTTAAATTCCTGAACTGGGAGAGATGGGCACTCACCTCCTGCCAAATCTACCATAGTACCTGCTTTGTAAGCAGTACCCAAGGAGCAGAGCCACCCCAGCAGTGGCCAGTTATCACCCCAGGACACCTGACAGAGTCCTGCTTGAGCAGGTACCCAGACTCACAGCAGCAGCCCTTGCTTCTCCAGGCTGGCAGCGCAAGGTTAACGCTAGCAGTACTGCTGAGCAGTGCCCCAGTTAGAGCTGAGGATGTGCAGTGAAAGCTGAATTTGCGTCATCTGGGACCTGAGAGAGCCAACCACTGCACAGAGAGCTCATATACAGATCCTGAATCATTCATCAAGAACCAGAGAGGGAGGGAGGGAGGGAGGGAGGAAGAGCTGATCAAAAGAGAGGAGCTATTTTTGACAGCATCCATCCAGGAATAAAGTTGCCGGGCTTTGTTTAAAGTCTGATGTTTCCTTGAAAAGCCAGGAGCTGCAGAAATTTCTTTCCTATCTTCCTAGTAATTCTCCCCCATAAAACGGAGGGAGCTCAGAAGGGAGCTTGCAGGTAGTGTAATTAGTATTCAGGAATTCATGGTCCTCTGTGAGCAATGCAAAGCGGAGATATTGCAGTCTGATAACCTTATCTTGTCTTCCTTCCCTCCCAGCACATTACTAATGACAGCGATGATAGCAGTTCCTTGCACAGCACCATCCCTTTTGTGATTTCGTGGTGCCCTGTACGTGTAATTCTTTGGTGACCCCCTGATGCTTTTTTATCCTTATTGCACAGAACAGAAGCTGAGGCTCTGGTGCTTGTGCAAATTTGCAAGGTTGCAGCACGATGCACAGGTTGTGGATTTAATAGTAAAAAGGAAACAGGGTATAGGAAAAGTATCTCTGGCTTGGCCTCTTCACAAACCTCCACCAGAGACCAGCCATTGTAGGTTTTGGGTTCACGTGGATACAGACTGATCAAAAACTTGCTCAGAATATTAGGAGCTAGAAAGCCGTAAGCACAAGATGAGGCACATCTACAAGGTGCATGCACATTTCCAGAGCGCTGTCACCCCAGTCTCCACTCTATCTTTCTGTTCCCTGAGCTACAGGAACAAAATTCTAGCCAAGAGCTACAGAACAGGACCTGGTGAGACGTAGAGGGGGATAAATAAACAAAAGCAGCCTATGACTTGCTTAAACAGCGGTTTTGTTCGGAGGTGGTATTTG
This sequence comes from Apaloderma vittatum, assembly GCF_000703405.1. Classification (NCBI taxonomy): domain Eukaryota; kingdom Metazoa; phylum Chordata; class Aves; order Trogoniformes; family Trogonidae; genus Apaloderma; species Apaloderma vittatum. The sequence continues at coordinate 11,830 of NW_009729347.1, read as the reverse complement.
CATTTGTCCCTCCATGGGCAATCGCCTATTTTGTGGTGGCCATGCAGCCATCTGAGTCTGCCTCCCTTTGGTTTTACCTCTGGTGGTGTTTAAGACCCACTTAGATTTAGGGCAGAATTATCTAAGTGAAATGCATATGAGCTCTTTGTTGCTACTTAAGTACGTATAAAAAAAAAAAAAAATTACTTGGGCTGATTTGGGATTGAATTTCAGGCTTCCTTGGTAATGGCCTCCCACCTGATTTGCACAGGACACATAAGTCATTCAAACCAGACAGCGACGACAGCCGTGTTTTCTGCAGAGTCAGTCAGCTCACACGGAGCATACAGGGGCCTGTCCTTGCCTGTTGCAAGTAACTGGGTGAAACCTTAATTTGAAATATTTATGGCTCACTTAGAAGAGCAGAGAAATGGCCTGGAGAAGGGCAGTCTGTCCTAAAGCCTGTAAATCCTGCTAAGGAGTCCAAAGGGAGTCTATTGAATTGACATTGGCTTTCTGGGACTCTTCTGGGTCATTAACCTCACACTAAACCAGATTTCTGTCACAAGATCCTACTCACAGCAGAATAACTGCTCCCCTCTGGCCCCTCGCCACGGGCCGGCAGCTCGGTACGCCCTGGCACGGGCTTCCTCTCCTCCCAGCTGGCTCCCAAGAAGAACACGGCCCCGATCTCCTGGGGGAGAGCCATGGGCTGCTCTGGGGCAACAGGGAGGGAGGGGAGAGCGGTCAGGGAGCTGAGATGCCAGCCAGTAATGGGCAGAAGAGAAGGGCAAAAAAGAGAAAGGCTCAGCCCTGAATCCCTCTTCCTTTGATTACACGTTCCACTAAAAGCAGGTGTATAGGAAGCAGTTACTTCCCAACAACAACAGCAAGCTGTAACTCACATGTGTGGACGAGCCCTCCCAGACATCTTTGCCAGGTTTATTCTCATCCAGTGTAACTGGAAAAATCTCCGGTATAAAACCAAAAAACTTGGTCAGTCCACAAACTTCTACCCATCACCTTGTTTTCCTGCTGTTATGGCCAAGATTGTGTAAAAAAAAACACAAACAAATGAAAAAACTTCTTCCCATGTCTCCATTTCTAGGAGCCTTCCACAGGCCATGGGGAGGTCCTGCTCTCCATCAGCTACCTGCCAGCAGCGAACCGCCTGCTGGTGGTCATTATTAAGGCTAAAAATCTCCACTCCAAGCAGCTGAAAGATCTACTTGGCAACGGTGAGTAGAGTAGCAAGAAAACAGAGACTTGTTTCTGCTATTATACAAATCTAGAAAGAAAGTGGGAAGTGGTGTTTGACAGAAAAGAAATAGATATTTAGCTTGGAAAGCCAAAGAGATTTGAGTAATTTCTTAAAAAGGAAAACCAACTCCCCCCAAGGTCAATATTTCTTATGTTCCCTCAGTTAAAATTCTCTCGTGCTCTTTTTGTTGCACGCCCATTAACACAGTATCTCTCTCCACTCCCTACACAGACGTTTCTGTCAAGGTGACACTGAGGCATCAGTCCTTGAAGCTAAAGAAGAAGCAGACCAAACGCGCCAAACACAAGATCAACCCCGTATGGAACGAGATGATCATGTTTGAGGTGCCACACGAGCTCCTGCGTGCCTCCAGCGTGGAGTTGGAGATGCTGAGCCAGGATGATGCCGGGCAGAGCCACGTGCTCGGCAAGTGCAGCTTGGGCTTACACGGCGCTGGCACGGAGAGGAACCACTGGGAAGAAATGCTGAGGAACCCCAGGAGACAGATAGCCATGTGGCACCAGCTCCACATGTAGGCTCCTCATGATTGCTGCCAACCAGATGTCCACTCAGCCTTCGAGCCTGGGGGAATAAGCTGCATTTCACCGTCTACCTTCCCCTGCACAAAGTTTCTCAGCACAGCATTCTTCTTATGCCACCTTCTCTGGTTTTCCTGCCTCATCCTAGCCCAGGAAACTGTCTGGAAACTATATTCAAAGGACAAGCTCTCACCTAATCGAGTGGTTCTCTCAGTTTCAGCCTGGACAACTTGAATTAATTTTACTAGCCTGCCCACTGTCATTTCTGTGGCGTCCTTGCTTCTGCAGAGGGGAGCAAAGGTATCACGGAAATACAAGCCACTCCTCGGCAGCCGGCATGGTCACCCAAGTCCCTTGAGGAGTGCTGGCTTCATAATTAAAAACACACAGCAGATGTTCTACCCATCACTGTTTTTCACAACAATTTTCAAGATTGTGAGAAATGAAGATCACAAAACTAACTTTGACTGCAGAGCCACAGTACCAGGATGAAAGAGAGAGAGAAGCCGACGTGCAGGAGATGGATACCCTGAAAAAAATAAAGAACTAAGAGAGAGAACAAAGGAAGAAGAGAGCGAGACAGACAACACTCTCCTCCTATGCAGCCTTTGAAGCAAACACTGCCAAACAAGGAGTCAGATACTTTACTTTTATTTCCTGGAGTGTTTGATGCCTTGTATTTAGGATTCTTTAAAACTGCTGAAAACACGAACAGAAGCAGACTACCTTTATCCTTCTGTAGCATCATCTGGGAAGACTCTAAACATGGACAAAAAGTTATTGATAAAGTTGCCTCCAAAACCTTGGACCAAATCTTTCTGCTTACTGCCATCTTTTCTGTTTTTTTCTGAGCTAGACAGTTTCAGATACTCTAATTATATTCCAGGCAACATCTAAGACTAGGCAAAAGAAGTGGGATCATTTCACACACTAGCAGTCAATTGATGACTCTGGTTTGATAGTTAACTATTGCACTCAAATCCTCATACCAGCATTACTCGAAGGCAACCCTCAAGAACCAGCATGCATTTCATCACTTCCAGACAGAAGGAATTCACTGACCAGACAGACTCTCCAGGGCTTGTTTTTTTGTGTGCGCTTTCGAGATTTGACATGGCTTAAGTTTTGCTATTTACAGTCCTTTTTCTTTTGTGTCTAGATGAACTGAAAGTCTAGCACTGGCAGCGATGATGTTATGACCCCATAAGCACAGTGCTTGTCCTACCACGTTATTTCAAGCAGCTTTAAAGGACTTCTGTGGTGATAGGGCAACCAAAAATGTGAAGACAGAACCATATAGAGAACTTCAGGGTCAGCTTGATCCTCCATTTAATTCAAACTGTTAAGCTAGGCTTTATCGAGTATCCATCCCATTTTGATGGCTTAGTCAAATAAGCCTAGCAGACCATCAGGTGAAGGCTGCCATGCGGTTGGCAAAGGGAAACCACTGGAACCAGTGTCCACAAACTGGCTGAAGTGCCAGGCACAGAGGGATGTGGACAGGGGAATGAAGTTCAGCTGGAAGCCAGTCACCAGTGGTGACTGGGGCCAGTAATGGGACAAACACTGTTCAACGCCTTCATAAAAGATCTGGACAATGGGGCAGAGTGTGTAGTGGTTGCTACACGAGGCAAAGGGATGTGGAGAGGCTGGAGGAATGGGCTGCCTGGAACCTCCTGAAGGTAAACCTGAAGTGGCAGGGCCTGCATCTGGAGAGGACAAGCCTGAGCAGCAGAGCAGGGCTGGCACCTGAGTAAGTGGAAAGTGGCTTCCCAGACAAGGACCTGGTGGACACCAAGCTGAACACGAGCCAGCAATGGGACCTTGCAGCAAAAGCAGCCAACAGTGTCTTGGGCTGCTCTAGGAAAAGCATTGCCAGCAGGTCAAGGAGGGGGATCTGACCCTCCACGGAGCACCAGCGAGGGCACTGCTGGAGGGCTGTCTCCAGGGCTGGGCTCCCCCCTAAGAGAGAGATATGGACACACTGGAGAGAGGCCACCAAACAGCTGTGAAGGTGATTAAGGGACTTGAGCATCTGTAGGAGAGGCTGAGCCAGCTTCTGTGAAGAGACCAACAAGGTTGATGAAAGGTGAATGTCAACAACAATGCCAGGAGTTACGGGGTCATTCTGAAGAGAGTGATAAAACAGCTTTGGCCAAATTAAGAAACAGAAGAGCTAAGTATGCCCATCAATCTTACACCCAGTGTTGTAATCTCTGCAATTGCTTCACTGCCTACAGGGGATCTAAACAAAAAGAAAATTGACTCCCTGTTTAGCTTTATGGCTTTTTGGATATTAACAAAAAGCTGTAGGATATTGTGAGTAAACTAAACACAGGGTATTAGGAGACAGTGAATTCTCAGTAGTTGTTGTGTTCATGATTTGCCTGCAGATACATCTATAGATTTGGAACCATTATTTCTATTTAAGCTCAAAATTCATTGTACTCCACATATAGGTTTCTAGCAGCACTGTGACTCTTCCTTCTTTTTAGGATAAAGATAAGGAGGATAACTTCATGGTATGATGCTGTTTGGCTGGCACCGGAAAGCCTGAAGGGTCAAATACTTGCCTTGCTGCCAAGAGATTTCTCTAGTTCTGCCTCCCGCTTATTTTAATGAGCCTTTTATAACATCTTGGTGACTGATCGTAAACAGCATTATCTGCCTCTGCCCCTGGTGATTTCGGCACACCCTGTAATTAGATAGCAGTCCCACAGCATCTGAAGGAACAGCTCCTCACAATCTGGATTTTCTGGGACAACACAGAGTCCTCCTTTACAGCAGGAAAGCACATGTAGACACACTGCTTAACCCCCAGTCCGTTTTAAAAGCAGAGTGGTGCCATCAGTGGTAACGAAGGGCATCATTCCCTCCTTTGCTGCCATAGGATTTGCACAGGGAAGAGAGGAAGAGCGCAAACACACGCACCTTTGCCAGCTGGATCATTTCTGTTGTCTGGCATTTTAGCCTGGAAAGAATGTCTCTCATGCTCAGCGCAGCCGGACAAAGGCTGATTCAACGGGGCGGCCGTTTCGGGGCTGAACACGGGGGCAACGGTGAAGGGTGCCGGCTGTCCCGCAGAGGAGGAATGCGGCGGACGTGCGGGACCAAGGGGCTTTGCTGACACAGGCTGCTTGTCACCGCATTCCAGCACCCGCCCAGTGCCCTGCCCTGTCCCCTGCCCCACTGCCACAGCCCCAGGACCCCACCAGGATGAACTGGCCCGAGCAAGTAGATGACAACATCATGAATATAAAAGTAAAGTATTTGGAAGTTCTCGGTGCCATTATACCAAGTAGCTTCAGCGACGCAAGGTGTGACAGGATGACTGTGGCATGGCACAGCCAGGAGAGAGCCAGGCAGACCCTGGTTTGCAGCTCGATACATGGGAGCATCAGTGAGCACCACAAATACTCTTTAAAGGGTGCTGCTTATAAAGTGCATTGAAAGAGAAGCCGCAAAATACCAGCTATGGCAATTAATGTTCTTAAGCTGCGTACGTGATCAACACCAGCCATCAGATTCCCTAATGACTATTCAGTGGTTGCAGTGATTCTTTTTCCTACCATAACCCATTAATGTGAAGAAGCTGGGAGCAAAGAGTCTGTAGGGAGGAAGAAAAGAAGGCGGGGGGAGGAGGCAGACAACCTGGTCAGAAGGAACAGTCCTTCTGACAAAGGGTCACAGACAGGAATTCATAGTCCCTCATCCAGTGACAGAAACCAAACAACACAGCCAGTGCAAAACAGAATGAGAACTGCATCCAGCCCCTCCGGGGAGCAGTGGTCTCCTGCCGTGCCCCGCAGTTCAAAAGAGGGGACTGACAGAGGCCAGAGCAAGGAGCTTGTGACTACATTAACGAGTTACTTGGTTAAAACACAGATTTTAGCCACACATTGCTCTGCCTTGACCTGCCCTCAGAGCTAGAACTTCCCAGAGAAATTACCTAGATTGCTTTTAGGCAATTCATCGTACAGTAGAAGAGATTAAAAAGCACAGATCATCAATAGTCACTGCAACATCTCCAGGGGCTTTAAACTCATTACTACCCTTCCCCAGCAGTAAGGGGCAGCTGGTGTCCTGACAGGGTAATGCTTTTTCAGTGCAGTTTTCCCTTCACTTATTGCCCTTTGCATATATCCTTGCATGGTAACAGACACTCACAGACATAGAATCAGAAACTCATGGAAAATTCCCTTCAGCAGGGCTGGGAAAATTTTCAGGCTCAACTATTCTCCCAGGGAATACTGTGTTTTCAACACCTTGAGCAAAAATATGTTGCATTTTGCTAGCATCTGTCATCAGTGTTATCTGGCAGGAGTGTCCAAAAGACGCACTTTTTAAATTTTTTCTCAGAATGGAGGAGGTTCTGATTCGGGCTTTAGAAATACAGCCCAAGGTTTGCTTGAATTTGCCTGACGTCAAAGATGAATTGAGCAAAACGACATTTAGCAAGAGCTGGTAGCTAAGGTGGCCTGGACCACATCTTGTACTCTTATGAAGGTCAGTTTGAAGTTCGATTGAATTGAAGGGCAGAGCTTTGGCAGCATTTTTTCAGAGCTTAACTAAGTCTCAAAATGTATTTGGTTCACGTGCTGAGAGACAAGCATGAGTAGTAAATACTAATACTTGACGCTTTATGCCATTTCTTCTGTTGGTAATGATCAAATTGCTCAAGAAAGTGAAATAGTGCTTTGTGGCCTTCCAGCATGAGAAGGCTTTTCTTCTCACTTGGTCCTTTATTGTCCCAGCGTGTTTATTGTGCTGAGCCAAATACTGTTTGTCAAGACTCTACATTGTTTGCACAGTCCAAAGCACAAAACCAGAGCATGGGGCTCGGCCGTTGTGTCTAATGTTACAGCACATGTAAATCACCACAAGTAAATAATTCCAAACCATAACAGCAGTGTGTGTCTGCGTCGTTCACTCCAGGGCAAACCCCCTCTGCTTGCAGCTCCTGTTAGGGGTACTGGGGCGAGCCAACAGAAGGTCCTCTGGAGGGTGTCATCACGGGCGGGCGGGCGATGACAAGGGCAGCAGCCGGCAATGGAGTCCTGTCCTGGCCAGGCGTAGATCCTCCTGGCCTCTTCAGCCAGGTGGAAAGGCTTTCCCGCAGCAGGGAAGAGGTTAGGGAATTGGGTCCCTCCCAGTATCTGGCTCCAGGTCCGAAACAAAACTAAGAAGTGAATTTGCACCCAGTCTCCCCGCCAAGCTCAGTACTTTCAGGGTGTTGCTGCCGATACTCCCGCACACAGTGCATCCATGAGGAGCAGCACCTACTTATCTGACCTGATACCATCACTGGAACTATCTGGTTCCTAACAAGACACAGAGATCAAAAGCTGCACAGGAAGAGAAGACAGATTTTTGGGGCAGGACTGCAATGTATTTACTCACTGACAGTTTGAGGGCAGGCTCTCACCCATCACAGTCAGTGTTCAAGGA
>NW_009729347.1:4245-4582 GCF_000703405.1 Apaloderma vittatum | reverse complement strand
GTGGCTGGCTTGGGGGGTGGGGGCCTGCCACCAGCCTGCCAGCGAGGCATTTGCCATCGAGGTGGAAGGCAGGGACCTGTATTTTTGCCTCCCAGTGAGTTGGACAGGGGTGGTGCACTGGCCAGGGACAACGCTTCCCACCATGGGAATTAGCGCAGGGTTACTCGGCAACTCCCAGCATGGTGCTGAACAGCAGCAATAGCCACCACAGAACCATTCTTCCCTTAACCCTGCTGTCCATTGTCACTTGGGATTTATTAGAAGCTTCCCCCATACACATGGTATCTAAAAAATTGAAGTGGGACTGGTTTGTAATCCTCTGCCTGCCAGGAAAGAG
>NW_009729347.1:1108-4214 GCF_000703405.1 Apaloderma vittatum | reverse complement strand
AGCAGCTGTTTGGCAGCCATTGCTGGCCCTGGTTCCTGCACTGCCCTCAACTGGTGGTGACTGGCTGGACATGGGACAAAGCCAGTGAGGACAGGCCTCCGAAACACCCCTGAATGCTCTGACCCGAAACCTACCCACTACCCGCTTTTCTAGGGCAGTTCTCCTGAGCATCACAAGGAACGGTGGTGGCCTGGAGCACGGCACTTCGAGACACGGTTTAGTGGTCCCAGTAGCATTGGGTAGACAGTTGGACTAAATGACCTTAGAGGCCTTTTACAACTTCGAGAGTCCACGGCTCTGCTCCTGCACACAGCTCCCCAGCCCATCCCCACTCGCTGAAGGGATCCCCAGCCCTGCCATAAGTGGAGCAGCTGACGTGACGGCACACTTGCTTCTCCCAGGGGATCAAAACAGCTTCAAAGGAGGGACTTCAGAGAGCCGAAAAGTCTAGTTAGCGCATACACCATTCTGCGGGAGCCTTTGATTATCATTCGGATATTTTTAGAGCCCCTTGTAAATGAGCTGTAGCTCCATCCACGCGGCAATAGCTCTGCAAGCAGCAGCCTCTGCTCCCCTGTGCCCACAGCTCCACAGCACTGCCCCCATTCTCCCATTTAAACACCTTGGGGGGGCACCCACCCGAACCCCTGACGCGCTTGGCTGTCCATGCGTTGCCTCCCACAGAAGCAGGCAGGGAGGGCAGCCCCAGGGAGCACTTGCAGAGCCCCTCTGGCCATGCCTGTAAACCCTCAGCATCACCCATACCCAGAACTCCTCCTGTTTCCAGAAGGAAACAATGCCTTTTCTTTTTTTTCCTTGCTAAATCAAGTTTTAAGCGCCAGCTGCTAACAAGAGCCAGGATACCGGCAGAGCTGGGGAAGAGCACGCCAGGCTTTAATGCTATGACAACCACTGCAGAGGAATTTTTCAATTTCCTTCTCACTTGTATTGACACGAGAATCAGTGGTCCTGAAAACGAAGGGCACCTTTAGCCCTAGATCAGATAAATTTGTGCAAGCTTCCCTTCCTGACACCAGCTCGGACTGTGCACTTTGCTTGAAGGGATCTTGCTTTTAAGTCCTTGGTTTGAAGTTACCACCAAGGAGGCCGATCACTGCCGACGGCGGTGGTCGAGTGTCCACAGCGCAAAAACCACTTCTAGGAAATCAATTATAAATCAGCAATGCATTTCACATACCACTCTTACTCTTTACACATGGTTGAGCTGCTGAAAGCAAAGCATTGTCCTGCTTTGTGTGCTGCTAATTGCCTAGCAAAGGCAAAAAACCCAGAGCTGAGGTTTCCGCTGTGGGCTGCCCAGGAAACCCACGGCCTGTTGAGCTGGAGTTGAGCCCTGACAACCACCAGGAATTTGCTGGGCTCGCTTATTGCTCAAAAATAACCGATTTTAAATCACCACAGTGAAAGCTGCCAGAAAAATGACAAATTGTAATACTTGGACTGCTCGGTGACTTCGAGGAAGTCACTAAAAGCAACCTTATCTGTTGCATCGCTAATTTTGGGCTGCCCTCACTTCTGAGTCTGGAAATTGCCTCTCCTTTCCAGCCCCTGTGGCTGCTGTGTCTGTTTAAAATGAGGAGCATTCACCCTGAAACCAAAGCTCCTGCACAGGCCATCACCCATGAGAAGTGACGGCCCCGCATGCGTGCTGCCCTGGAGCCCTCCGAGCCCAAACCTCCTTCAGGCCAGAGCTTCCACCCAAATTTCCTTTCCTTCGGGAGGGCCCACGGGCTGCACAGCACTGGCACCTTGCAACCACAACAGCCACCAGTGGGACACGGCTGGGCATCGGGTTCAAGTCCAGGGCGATGAACATCCATGTGACAGAGAAGCCTCAAGGAGGGAGCAAAAAGTTTTTTTTACACTGTGCCCATCCACTGCCTTAAATGTTTGTTAGAGGGTAAGCTGCCTCTCCAGCTCACGTAACACTGGCTAATCCACCGGTTGTTTATTCCCAGCTATCCACATCCAGGATCAGTTGGAAAACTGAGACCCATTTAAATTAAAGATCCCGTCCCTGCTCACAAGAGCTTTAACCTCTACACACTGAATCTCAGCAAGACGACGGGTATCAACATTCTCAGTACGCAGAGCCCCGCACAGGATCCACACGGGCTGTATAGCCTACGCCTGCGTCTTCTGGTGTCCTCCCCACCACCAACACACACACATTTACAGCTGAGCCAGCAGATGTTTGAGCTGGAAGGGGTGTTTTTCTTCCCTGCCTCTGTTTCTCTCTAGCTGCTGCCAGCACCCTGCACCAGGGCTTGAACCTTTGTAACATCCTCCCAACCTGAAGCGCCCTGCAAACCCTCGCTGTGGCAAAGGACACCGACCACCACCCCCAACGGGCACAGGTCTACCAGCAGCAAGGCTGAGCCCAGGGAGGTGACGCGTTCAGCTCTCAACTGCTGTTTGGGCAGAGAGCACACGTGGCAGCCCAGCCCTAACCCATGGATACACACATTTGTTTCAGAGCTTGGCTCTTCCTTTATCCACGCGGATTTAGCAGACGAAAGAATAGCCCCCACCCAAACTACTCTTATTTCATTGAACTCTTTTAAAAAAGTCACACCTTGGACCCAGCCTCAAGCAAAACTTTCACACCAGAGAAGAATCCAAAGTTAAATCTTTTTGAACAAGCCCAGCTCACCCTGGCTCTGGAGCATGCCAGACCCCAAGAAAAGACTCCTCTTTTTTTTTCAACACCTCCAGGGATGGTGACACCATCATGACCCTGGGCAGCCTATTCCAATGCTTCACCACTCTTTCAGCGAAGAAATGTTTCCCAACGTCCAATCTACGCCTCTCCTGATGCGACTTGAGACCATTTCTTCTGATCCCATCATTGGTAATTTGGGAGAAGAGACCAACACTCACCTCACTGCAACCTCCTTTCAGGTACTTATGGAGACCAACAAGGTCTGTAGCGTCACCTGGGGTTGGCATAACCCGAGAACAGAACCCCCAGGGCTTTTCTGAGGGGTGCTTTTATACTGGAGCACCATGGGGAGGAGCACTGTGATTGGCCCATTTGGGTCACCTGACCCAGCTGCTCCTCCCCATTGGCAGCTGCCCTCCCCCT
>NW_009729347.1:0-642 GCF_000703405.1 Apaloderma vittatum | reverse complement strand
GATGTGGTTATGGAGAGGTTCGAGGCAAAACCTCTGGTTTTCTGGAAGTAGAAATGCGTTTTCACCAACAGTCGGGTGAGTCTATGAGGACGCCCCGACCGGCAGAAAACTCCGCAGCCCTCCTACGGCATTCGGGACTTTACAGCATATGAGACATGGTTCCCCTCCTCCCCGCAGCCCAGCGAGCTTATTTGACGTGAGGTGCAGTGCATGGGAGTGGGTGTCAGTGGCATCCAAAGGAGAGGGCCGGGAGCGAGGAAACCGCCTCTGAGGTCGGTGAGGAACGCACGCCGGCAGCGGGTTGCGGCTGAGGTGGATTACCAGTTGTGTGGAGGAGAGGGGCTGGGGAGAGGGTGCCAAGGCGGGTGACAGGGCGGTGGGGCTTGCGCAGCATCCGCTCGCTCGCGTGGTACCAGTGTAACAAGTCGACTGGCCATCATCGGGAATCGCGCCCTCCCGATGGAAGCCAGCAATGGAAACAAATGGCGAAGAGCATGGCGGTTGCCGGACTTGGCGCGGGGCTGTGAAGCCAAACCTCTGCATCTCCCCTCCAGCCCTCGCGGGGAAGCAGCGCAGCGACCCACCACCTGCTGCCCGCCTGGGTGGAGGGGCCTTGCGGGTGGCCGCTGTCCGAGGGGACAG
>NW_009729346.1:23245-24597 GCF_000703405.1 Apaloderma vittatum | reverse complement strand
ATATTTACTTGAATGAGTGATTGAATTTAGAGGAAGTAAAGCAAAGCAAACAAAAAAAAAACAAAAACAAAAACACCCAGTGAGACAGCTTCTGTGTTCTTCACTTTTAGGGGTGTGATTTTTAAAACAAAGCTTCCCGATTCTGCAGACACAACACTGCAGACACAATTAAGGCATACAAGGGCTTAAGCTCCAGGATACCTGCCTGCCTGATTGCACATGCAAATCAGGTTGTTTGCGATCTGAAGGCACATACTTATTCTCACAATTAATGGCAGACAAAGAGCTTTAACTACAGCTATTTGCGCTCTTTACTGACGACAGTATAAGCAACTTGTAAAAAATAATAAAAGCTTGCGTGCAGGTAAGTGTTTCCTGTTCTGGTATTTGACTTACATGCTACTTACTGGTTTATTCCAGTAATGTCGTCTTTATAGGATGTCATAGCCCTGAGCACTTAAGTTAAATAAACACAGCACAAATATTCTGACTTTACTGCACGAGCGTGGAAAGATTTTGTTCTTGTGAATTGCTGAGTTGGCTTTTTTTTCAGGTTTGGTTTGTTGGTTTTTTTTTGCTTGGTTACTACGATGTTTAGATGGTGCCTCATTAAAGTTGGGAGCAAAAGTAAAAGAGTTTTCAGGCAGGAACATTATTTTGAAAGTTCAGGATATCTGTAATTCTAACAGAACTTCCACCTGGCATTAAATCTTCAAAGAATGTCAGAAAGTATCTTAAACACTTAAGATGCCTGACTGTATACACAGGACAAACAGATGCACCTCTATAATTTGCCCATAACGAAGTAAAAATGAAAGCAACAGCTATTCAGGGATACTTACATGCAAACAGGCAAACACATCCTTTTTTCCCTTTTTTCTTGTTTGGTTTTGGTGTTTGGAGTGGTTCTTTTTACTGTTTTTAAACATCTTTTGAACCAGACCTTACAGGGTGCTATTAAAAAGCTTTAAACACCAATGTGTTTGTTTTTAGAAACTTACCGTGCGGAAGTGTCATCTCATGACTCTCATCCTTAAATAAAACCTTTACTCACTGTCCTTGACCTCCAAATTCAGTGGGACCCATATATGGCAGTAAAACACACATGCACAAAATACGGAACTTCTCCCAGAAATAGTGAAAGCTCAGCCTGCAAGAGCGTCTTTAAGGTCACAGAAAGTCAGCTTTTGAAAAGAAGTTAACATCATAAATTAAACTATTCCTGAAACCCAGCACACACTTAACGGAGTTCTCCTAGTTTCCCACCCCAATTCTGATCTCTGGTTTTAGCAGTGCCTTTGAGCAGAAGCGCATACCCTTCTCTAAGCATTCATCTAGCTGAGCGACGAAGG